>NW_020528611.1:0-31325 GCF_003368295.1 Carassius auratus
AAAGCTGCAAGCAGCATTTTACCGGTTAAGCATTTAGGCCTCTGAGGTGGTCAGAGCCAACCTGGATGTTTGGATGACATTTAAACCATCCAAAATGGAGAACAGGCTCAGACAGACACACACTGAAAGTAAATGATTAGACTAATATATGTTACTCTATAAGCATATGCACACACACACACACACAAGACACACATATACATGCACAAACATTTGTTGCAGATATAGGTATTTGAAATAAGTGATAGGTGATAAACTTATTGCAAGTCTTCTCTTTTTAAGAGTTTAGATGTCATTTTCAGGTTAAACTGTAATCATAATGTGGCAAAATTTAAAAAACTGATAATTGTATGAACAAAAATGGAAAACATAATTCAATGAGATTTAAATGTTATAACAGTTATTTTTTAATGTTTTGGCATGAATTCATGAAAACAGTACTGTTCAACTAGCTGAATGAGCCCATTAGTGGTCTTCCGCTGCATCTAGTGGTTATAAATTGCATTTACTCAAACAACACTGTGTTTTAAACATAACTGTTATAGTGTTGTTATTTTTTTTTTTGCCCAATCTCTCTTAAATTTTGCATGCTTGTTTAGAATGAAATTATGCATTATTTTACACAGTTTTGATAATTTGTGGGCTTTCTGTTTGTATTAATAGGCCTTTGTGTACACTATGCAAATAACATATTATAAAATTACTGGTTTATAGTTGTCCAAATGCAATTGTTCAACATGTTTTTGATAATTATTGACCTTCAGAGTCTAGAGAATTGTACTTCAGTGGTTTTATTGATTTTCATCTTAACGTATCACAAGTATGCAAAGTAACTTTTTTAAATAATCTTGAATATTTAATTAACAGCTTTATTGACAACATTGGTCCCAGAGGCAAAGTTGTTCAGAATGAGGAGATCTATCATATGATATGAAGATTTAGTGTTTTTGAGTGAATATATGAGCATTTTCAAACAATTTGAGGCCATTTACCATATAAATCTTGTGTTTTGAGACCTTTTCTACTGTTATAGCGCCACCTATGGTCGATCTCCATGAAACTTTGCATGCTTGTTAAGAGTCACCTGTTACATGATTTCACTAGTTTCATAAAGTTTTGAGTTTTCGTTTAGGTTTTATAGGCTTTGGGGTATGTTTGGCCACACCCCTTTTTCTAAATTACCCCTTTACAGCTAACCAAAGGACAAAATTCAACATTTTTTTGATAATTATTGATCTAGAGAGTCCACAGAATATTACTGCAGTGGTTTGGTTCCGATCGGGCAAAAAACCTAGGACTAGTTCGCAAAAGTAGGTTTTTAACATATTTGTGAATAACAATTGAACGATTTGATTGACAGCAATGGTTCTTGAGGCAAAGTTGTGCATTATGAGGAGATCTATCAAATGATATGCATATTGTGTTGATATGTGAAACACCACGTGATTACAGAGCCATAAAACTCGTTAGCGCAACTAGTGGCCGATTTCTTTCAAAATTCTTACAGACCTTAAGGTTCATGAGTCGAACGTACCCAGCGAGTTTCGTTCCGATCAACATCCGTTAACCCTTTCAAATAGGTGCTTAAAATTGTTTGGCCAATGGCGGCCATGTTTTTTGAGATATGCAAATGTCCTCATAGGTACTTGTGCCCTTCAGACAAGACACTGCATACCAATTTTCAAGTCGATCGAGCCAACGGTTGCCTAGTTATAGCATTTATGTGTTTTCTATCTTATAGCGCCCCCAAGTGGCAGAGATGCGCAATTTTTTTTATTTGACCAAAGATTGAGCTCATACATATGTGTACCAAGTTTGGTGAAGATATCTCATTCCGTTCAAGAGTTATAGTCAAAATAGCATTTGGCTAACGTTATAGACGCTTTTTGGGTACTGTTTCGCGTAAGAATTGAAATTTCAACTTTTTTTTGATAATTATTGATATTGAGTGTCCAGGGAATATTTCTGAAGTGGTTTGGTTCTGATTGGTTGAAAATCCTAGGACTAGTTCGCAAAAGTAGGTTTCGGATATAGCTCGATTTTGCGAGAAAACGGTGCGTCGTAGACCAAAAAGGCGCCGTGCACTTTTGTTCGGGCTAACCAAGGATTGCAACAATGCCATGTTTTTGAGTCTACGGCTAACGGTTTACGATTTACGGCCAAAAATGTCAAAATTTTTGTTTTTTGCGCTGTAGCGCCCCCGTTGGGCCGATTGGGCTGAGACTTTGATAAGTTCTCCAAAATGAGCTCTACGATCTGTCCAAATTTCAGCTCTCTAGGCCTTACGGTTTGGGCTGCACGTTCAGTTCTAGGGCGGAAGAATAATAATAATAATAATAAAGCTGCAAGCAGCATTTACCGGGGTTCAAGCATTTAAGGCATCTGAGGTGGTCAGAGCCAACCTGGATGTATGGATGACATTAAACACATCCAAATGGAGAACAGGCTAACAGACAGACACACACACTGAAAGTAAATGATTAGACTAATATATGTATACTCTATAAGCATATGCACACACACCAACACACACACACACAAAGACACACATATACATGCACACACATTTTGTTGCAGATATAGGTATTTGAAAATAAGTGATAGGTGACATAAATTATTGCAAGTCTTCTCTTTTTCAGAGTTTAGATGTCATTTTCAGGTTAAACTGTAATCATAATGTGGCAAAATTGTAAAAACTGATACATCTGTATAAACAAAATGGAAAACATCAATTCAATGAGATTTAAAATGTTATAACAGTTAATTTATTAATGTTTTGGCATGAATTCATGAAAACAGTACTGTTCAACTTAGCTGAATGAGCCCATTAGTGGTCTTCCGCTGCCATCTAGTGGTTATAAATTGCATTTACTCAAACAACACTGTGTTTTAAACATAACTGTTATAGTGTTGTATTTTTTTTTGCCCAATCTCTCTTAAATTTTGCATGCTTGTTTAGAATGAAATATGCATTATTTTACACAGTTTTGATAATTTGTGGGCTTTCTGTTTGTATTAATAGGCCTTTGTGTACACTATGCAAATAACATATTATAAATTATTGGTTTATAGTTGCCCAAATGCAATTGTTCAACATGTTTTTGATAATTATTGACCTTCAGAGTCTAGAGAATTGTACTTCAGTGGTTTTATTGATTTTCATCTTAAACCGTATCACAAGTATGCCAAAGTAACTTTTTTAAAATAATCTTGAATATTTAATTAACAGCTTTATTGACAACATTGGTCCCAGAGGCAAAGTTGTTCAGAATGAGGAGATTTATCATATGATATGAAGATTTAGTGTTTTTGAGTGAATATATGAACATTTTCAAACAATTTGAGGCCATTTACCATATAAATCTTGTGTTTTGAGACCTTTTCTACTGTTATAGCGCCACCTATGGTCTGATCTCCATGAAACTTTGCATGCTTGTTAAGAGTCACCTGTTACATGATTTCACTGAGTTTCATAAAGTTTTGAGTTTTCCTTTAGGTTTTATAGGCTTTGGGGTATGTTTGGCCACACCCCTTTTTCTAAATTACCCGTTTACAGCTAACCAAAGGACAAAATTCAACATTTTTTAATAATTATTGATCTAGAGAGTCCACAGAATATTACTGCAGTGGTTTGGTTCCGATCGGGCAAAAAACCTAGGACTAGTTCGCAAAAGTAGGTTTTTAACATATTTGTGAATAACAATTGAACGATTTGATTGACAGCAATGGTTCTTGAGGCAAAGTTGTGCATTACGAGGAGATCTATCAAATGATATGCATATTGTGTTGATATGTGAAACACCACGTGATTACAGAGCCATAAAACTCGTTAGCGCCAACTAGTGGCCGATTTCTTTCAAAATTCTTACAGACCTTAAGGTTCATGAGTCGAACGTACCCAGCGAGTTTCGTTCCGATCAACATCCGTTAACCCTTTCAAATAGGTGCTTAAATTGTTTGGCCAATGGCGGCCATGTTTTTTGAGATATGCAAATGTCCTCATAGGTACTTGTGCCCCTTCAGACCAAGACACTGCATACCGATTTTCAAGTCGATCGAGCCAACGGTTGCCTAGTTATAGCCATTTATGTGTTTTTTCTATCTTATAGCGCCCCCAAGTGGCAGAGATGCGCAATTTTTTTGATTTGACCAAAGATTGAGCTCATACATATGTGTACCGAGTTTGGTGAAGATATCTCATTCCGTTCAAGAGTTATAGTCAAAATAGCATTTGGCTAACGTTAGCATAGACGCTTTTTGGCGTACTGTTTCGCGTAAGAATTGAAATTTCAACTTTTTTTTGATAATTATTGATATTGAGTGTCCAGGGAATATTTATGAAGTGGTTTGGTTCTGATTGGTTGAAAATCCTAGGACTAGTTCGCAAAAGTAGGTTTCGGATATAGCTCGATTTTGCGAGAAAACGGTGCGTCGTAGACCCCAAAAAGGCGCCGTGCACTTTTGTTCGGGCTAACCCAAGGATTGCAACAATGCCATGTTTTTGAGTCTATGGCTAACGGTTTACACTTTACGGCCAAAAATGTCCAAAATTTTGTTTTTGCGCTGTAGCGCCCCCGTTAGGCCGATTGGGCCGGTCTTTGTATCTGAGTTACCGAGCAAGAGCTACTACGATCTGACCAAATTTCAGCTCTCTAGGCCTTACGGTTTGGGCTGCACGTTCAGTTTTAAGGCGGAAGAATAATAATAATAATAATAATAATAATAAAAATCCTAACAATTACAATAGGGTTTCAGCACTGCGTGCTTGAACCCCTAAATTAAAGCTGCAAGCAGCATTTACCGGGGTTCAAGCACATTAAGGCCTCTGAGGTGGTCTGAGCCAACCTGGATGCATGGATGACAGTTAAACACATCCAAAATGGAGAACAGGCTAACAGACAGACACACACACTGAAAGTAAATGATTAGACTAATATATGTATACTCTATAAGCATATGCACACACACACACACACAAAGACACACATATACATGCACAAACATTTTGTTGCAGATATAGGTATTTGAAATAAGTGATAGGTGACAATAAACTTATTGCAAGTCTTCTCTTTTTAAGAGTTTAGATGTCATTTTCAGGTTAAACTGTAATCATAATGTGGCAAAATTGTAAAAACTGATATATCTGTAAGAACAAAATGGAAAACATTGACTCAATGAGATTTAAAATGTTATAACAGTTACATTTTTAATGTTTTGGCATGAATTCATGAATCCTTTCAACAGTACTGTTCAACTTAACTGAATGAGCCCATTAGTGGTCTTCCGCTGCCATCTAGTGGTTATAAATTGCATTTACTCAAAGCAACACTGTGTTTTAAACATAACTGTTATAGTGTTTTTTTTTTTTTTTGCCCAATCTCTCTTAAATTTTGCATGCTTGTTTAGAATGAAATTATGCATTGTTTTACACAGTTTTGATAATTTGTGGGCTTTCTGTTTGTATTAATAGGCCTTTGTGTACACTATGAAAAGAACATATTATAAAATTACTGGTTTATAGTTGTCCAAATGCAATTGTTCAACATGTTTTTGATAATTATTGACCTTCAGAGTCTAGAGAATTGTACTTCAGTGGTTTTATTGATTTTCATCTTAAACCGTATCACAAGTATGCCAAAGTAACTTTTTAAAATAATCTTGAATATTTAATTAACAGCTTTATTGACAACATTGGTCCCAGAGGCAAAGTTGTTCAGAATGAGGAGATCTATCATATGATATGAAGATTTAGTGTTTTTGAGTGAATATATGAGCATTTTCAAACAATTTGAGGCCATTTACCATATAAATCTTGTGTTTTGAGACCTTTTCTACTGTTATAGCGCCACCTATGGTCTGATCTCCATGAAACTTTGCATGCTTGTTAAGAGTCACCTGTTACATGATTTCACTGAGTTTCATAAAGTTTTGAGTTTTCGTTTAGGTTTTATAGGCTTTGGGGTATGTTTGGCCACACCCCTTTTTCTAAATTACCCCTTTACAGCTAACCAAAGGACAAAATTCAACATTTTTTTAATAATTATTGATCTAGAGAGTCCACAGAATATTACTGCAGTGGTTTGGTTCCGATCGGGCAAAAAACCTAGGACTAGTTCGCAAAAGTAGGTTTTTAACATATTTGTGAATAACAATTGAACGATTTGATTGACAGCAATGGTTCTTGAGGCAAAGTTGTGCATTATGAGGAGATCTATCAAATGATATGCATATTGTGTTGATATGTGAAACACCACGTGATTACAGAGCCATAAAACTCGTTAGCGCCAACTAGTGGCCGATTTCTTTCAAAATTCTTACAGACCTTAAGGTTCATGAGTCGAACGTACCCAGCGAGTTTCGTTCCGATCAACATCCGTTAACCCTTTCAAATAGGTGCTTAAATTGTTTGGCCAATGGCGGCCATGTTTTTTGAGATATGCAAATGTCCTCATAGGTACTTGTGCCCCTTCAGACCAAGACACTGCATACCAATTTTCAAGTCGATCGAGCCAACGGTTGCCTAGTTATAGCCATTTATGTGTTTTTTCTATCTTATAGCGCCCCCAAGTGGCAGAGATGCGCAATTTTTTTGATTTGACCAAAGATTGAGCTCATACATATGTGTACCGAGTTTGGTGAAGATATCTCATTCCGTTCAAGAGTTATAGTCAAAATAGCATTTGGCTAACGTTAGCATAGACGCTTTTTGGCGTACTGTTTCGCGTAAGAATTGAAATTTCAACTTTTTTTTGATAATTATTGATATTGAGTGTCCAGGGAATATTTATGAAGTGGTTTGGTTCTGATTGGTTGAAAATCCTAGGACTAGTTCGCAAAAGTAGGTTTCGGATATAGCTCGATTTTGCGAGAAAACGGTGCGTCGTAGACCCCAAAAAGGCGCCGTGCACTTTTGTTCGGGCTAACCCAAGGATTGCAACAATGCCATGTTTTTGAGTCTATGGCTAACGGTTTACGATTTACGGCCAAAAATGTCCAAAATTTTTGTTTTTTGCGCTGTAGCGCCCCCGTTAGGCCGATTGGGCTGAGACTTTGATAAGTTCTCCCCAAATTGAGCTCTACGATCTGTCCAAATTTCAGCTCTCTAGGCCTTACGGTTTGGGCTGCACGTTCAGTTCTAGGGCGGAAGAATAATAATAATAATAATAATTAAAGCTGCAAGCAGCATTTACCGGGGTTCAAGCACATTAAGGCCTCTGAGGTGGTCTGAGCCAACCTGGATGCATGGATGACATTTAAACACATCCAAAATGGAGAACAGGCTAACAGACAGACACACACACTGAAAGTAAATGATTAGACTAATATATGTATACTCTATAAGCATATGCACACACACACACACACAAAGACACACATATACATGCACAAACATTTTGTTGCAGATATAGGTATTTGAAATAAGTGATAGGTGACAATAAACTTATTGCAAGTCTTCTCTTTTTAAGAGTTTAGATGTCATTTTCAGGTTAAACTGTAATCATAATGTGGCAAAATTGTAAAAACTGATACATCTGTATGAACAAAATGGAAAACATTGACTCAATGAGATTTAAAATGTTATAACAGTTAATTTTTTAATGTTTTGGCATGAATTCATGAATCCTTCAACAGTACTGTTCAACTTACTGAATGAGCCCATTAGTGGTCTTCCGCTGCCATCTAGTGGTTATAAATTGCATTTACTCAAACAACACTGTTTTTAAACATAACTGTTATAGTGTTGTTTTTTTTTTTGCCCAATCTCTCTTAAATTTTGCATGCTTGTTTAGAATGAAATTATGCATTATTTTACACAGTTTTGATAATTTGTGGGCTTTCTGTTTGTATTAATAGGCCTTTGTGTACACTATGAAAATAACATATTATAAAATTACTGGTTTATAGTTGTCCAAATGCAATTGTTCAACATGTTTTTGATAATTATTGACCTTCAGAGTCTAGAGAATTGTACTTCAGTGGTTTTATTGATTTTCATCTTAAACCGTATCACAAGTATGCCAAAGTAACTTTTTAAAATAATCTTGAATATTTAATTAACAGCTTTATTGACAACATTGGTCCCAGAGGCAAAGTTGTTCAGAATGAGGAGATCTATCATATGATATGAAGATTTAGTGTTTTTGAGTGAATATATGAGCATTTTCAAACAATTTGAGGCCATTTACCATATAAATCTTGTGTTTTGAGACCTTTTCTACTGTTATAGCGCCACCTATGGTCTGATCTCCATGAAACTTTGCATGCTTGTTAAGAGTCACCTGTTACATGATTTCACTGAGTTTCATAAAGTTTTGAGTTTTCGTTTAGGTTTTATAGGCTTTGGGGTATGTTTGGCCACACCCCTTTTTCTAAATTACCCGTTACAGCTAACCAAAGGACAAAATTCAACATTTTTTTAATAATTATTGATCTAGAGAGTCCACAGAATATTACTGCAGTGGTTTGGTTCCGATCGGGCAAAAAACCTAGGACTAGTTCGCAAAAGTAGGTTTTTAACATATTTGTGAATAACAATTGAACGATTTGATTGACAGCAATGGTTCTTGAGGCAAAGTTGTGCATTACGAGGAGATCTATCAAATGATATGCATATTGTGTTGATATGTGAAACACCACGTGATTACAGAGCCATAAAACTCGTTAGCGCCAACTAGTGGCCGATTTCTTTCAAAATTCTTACAGACCTTAAGGTTCATGAGTCGAACGTACCCAGCGAGTTTCGTTCCGATCAACATCCGTTAACCCTTTCAAATAGGTGCTTAAATTGTTTGGCCAATGGCGGCCATGTTTTTTGAGATATGCAAATGTCCTCATAGGTACTTGTGCCCCTTCAGACCAAGACACTGCATACCGATTTTCAAGTCGATCGAGCCAACGGTTGCCTAGTTATAGCAATTTATGTGTTTTTTCTATCTTATAGCGCCCCCAAGTGGCAGAGATGCGCAATTTTTTTGATTTGACCAAAGATTGAGCTCATACATATGTGTACCGAGTTTGGTGAAGATATCTCATTCCGTTCAAGAGTTATAGTCAAAATAGCATTTGGCTAACGTTAGCATAGACGCTTTTTGGCGTACTGTTTCGCGTAAGAATTGAAATTTCAACTTTTTTTTGATAATTATTGATATTGAGTGTCCAGGGAATATTTCTGAAGTGGTTTGGTTCTGATTGGTTGAAAATCCTAGGACTAGTTCGCAAAAGTAGGTTTCGGATATAGCTCGATTTTGCGAGAAAACGGTGCGTCGTAGACCCCAAAAAGGCGCCGTGCACTTTTGTTCGGGCTAACCCAAGGATTGCTATGATGCCATGTTTTTGAGTTTATGGCTAACGGTTTACGATTCACGGCCAAAAATGTCCAAAATTTTTGTTTTTTGCGCTGTAGCGCCCCCGTTTGGCCGATTGGGCTGAGACTTTGATAAGTTCTCCCCAAAATGAGCTCTACGATCTGTCCAAATTTCAGCTCTCTAGGCCTTACGGTTTGGGCTGCACGTTCAGTTCTAGGGCGGAAGAATAATAATAATAATAATAATTAAAGCTGCAAGCAGCATTTTACCGGGGTTCAAGCACATTAAGGCCTCTGAGGTGGTCAGAGCCAACCTGGATGCTTGGATGACATTTAAACACATCCAAAATGGAGAACAGGCTAACAGACAGACACACACACTGAAAGTAAATGATTAGACTAATATATGTATACTCTATAAGCATATGCACACACACACACACACACACAAAGACACACATATACATGCACAAACATTTTGTTGCAGATATAGGTATTTGAAATAAGTGATAGGTGACAATAAACTTATTGCAAGTCTTCTCTTTTTAGAGTTTAGATGTCATTTTCAGGTTAAACTGTAATCATAATGTGGCAAAATTGTAAAAACTGATACATCTGTATGAACAAAATGGAAAACATTGATTCAATGAGATTTAAAATGTTATAACAGTTAATTTATTAATGTTTTGGCATGAATTCATGAAAACAGTACTGTTCAACTTAGCTGAATGAGCCCATTAGTGGTCTTCCGCTGCCATCTAGTGGTTATAAATTGCATTTACTCAAACAACACTGTGTTTTAAACATAACTGTTATAGTGTTGTTATTTTTTTTTGCCCAATCTCTCTTAAATTTTGCATGCTTGTTTAGAATGAAATTATGCATTATTTTACACAGTTTTGATAATTTGTGGGCTTTCTGTTTGTATTAATAGGCCTTTGTGTACACTATGCAAATAACATATTATAAAATTATTGGTTTATAGTTGCCCAAATGCAATTGTTCAACATGTTTTTGATAATTATTGACCTTCAGAGTCTAGAGAATTGTACTTCAGTGGTTTTATTGATTTTCATCTTAAACCGTATCACAAGTATGCCAAAGTAACTTTTTAAATAATCTTGAATATTTAATTAACAGCTTTATTGACAACATTGGTCCCAGAGGCAAAGTTGTTCAGAATGAGGAGATTATCATATGATATGAAGATTTAGTGTTTTTGAGTGAATATATGAACATTTTCAAACAATTTGAGGCCATTTACCATATAAATCTTGTGTTTTGAGACCTTTTCTACTGTTATAGCGCCACCTATGGTCTGATCTCCATGAAACTTTGCATGCTTGTTAAGAGTCACCTGTTACATGATTTCACTGAGTTTCATAAAGTTTTGAGTTTTCGTTTAGGTTTTATAGGCTTTGGGGTATGTTTGGCCACACCCCTTTTTCTAAATTACCCCGTTACAGCTAACCAAAGGACAAAATTCAACATTTTTTTAATAATTATTGATCTAGAGAGTCCACAGAATATTACTGCAGTGGTTTGGTTCCGATCGGGCAAAAAACCTAGGACTAGTTCGCAAAAGTAGGTTTTTAACATATTTGTGAATAACAATTGAACGATTTGATTGACAGCAATGGTTCTTGAGGCAAAGTTGTGCATTACGAGGAGATCTATCAAATGATATGCATATTGTGTTGATATGTGAAACACCACGTGATTACAGAGCCATAAAACTCGTTAGCGCCAACTAGTGGCCGATTTCTTTCAAAATTCTTACAGACCTTAAGGTTCATGAGTCGAACGTACCCAGCGAGTTTCGTTCCGATCAACATCCGTTAACCCTTTCAAATAGGTGCTTAAATTTGTTTGGCCAATGGCGGCCATGTTTTTTGAGATATGCAAATGTCCTCATAGGTACTTGTGCCCCTTCAGACCAAGACACTGCATACCGATTTTCAAGTCGATCGAGCCAACGGTTGCCTAGTTATAGCATTTATGTGTTTTTTCTATCTTATAGCGCCCCCAAGTGGCAGAGATGCGCAATTTTTTTGATTTGACCAAAGATTGAGCTCATACATATGTGTACCGAGTTTGGTGAAGATATCTCATTCCGTTCAAGAGTTATAGTCAAAATAGCATTTGGCTAACGTTAGCATAGACGCTTTTTGGTGTACTGTTTCGCGTAAGAATTGAAATTTCAACTTTTTTTTGATAATTATTGATATTGAGTGTCCAGGGAATATTTATGAAGTGGTTTGGTTCTGATTGGTTGAAAATCCTAGGACTAGTTCGCAAAAGTAGGTTTCGGATATAGCTCGATTTTGCGAGAAAACGGTGCGTCGTAGACCCCAAAAAGGCGCCGTGCACTTTTGTTCGGGCTAACCCAAGGATTGCAACAATGCCATGTTTTTGAGTCTACGGCTAACGGTATACGATTTACGGCCAAAAATGTCCAAAATTTTTGTTTTTGCGCTGTAGCGCCCCCGTTAGGCCGATTGGGCTGAGACTTTGATAAGTTCTCCCCAAATTGAGCTCTACGATCTGTCCAAATTTCAGCTCTCTAGGCCTTACGGTTTGGGCTGCACGTTCAGTTCTAGGGCAGAAGAATAATAATAATAATAATAATTAAAGCTGCAAGCAGCATTTACCGGGGTTCAAGCATTTAAGGCATCTGAGGTGGTCAGAGCCAACCTGGATGTTTGGATGGACATTTAAACACATCCAAAATGGAGAACAGGCTAACAGACAGACACACACACTGAAAGTAAATGATTAGACTAATATATGTATACTCTATAAGCATATGCACACACACACACACACACACAAAGACACACATATACATGCACAAACATTTTGTTGCAGATATAGGTATTTGAAATAAGTGATAGGTGACAATAAACTTATTGCAAGTCTTCTCTTTTTAAGAGTTTAGATGTCATTTTCAGGTTAAACTGTAATCATAATGTGGCAAAATTGTAAAAACTGATATATCTGTATGAACAAAATGGAAAACATTGACTCAATGAGATTTAAAATGTTATAACAGTTACATTTTTAATGTTTTGGCATGAATTCATGAATCCTTTCAACAGTACTGTTCAACTTAACTGAATGAGCCCATTAGTGGTCTTCCGCTGCCATCTAGTGGTTATAAATTGCATTTACTCCAACAACACTGTGTTTTAAACATAACTGTTATAGTGTTTTTTTTTTTTTTTGCCCAATCTCTCTTAAATTTTGCATGCTTGTTTAGAATGAAATTATGCATTATTTTACACAGTTTTGATAATTTGTGGGCTTTCTGTTTGTATTAATAGGCCTTTGTGTACACTATGAAAAGAACATATTATAAAATTACTGGTTTATAGTTGCCCAAATGCAATTGTTCAACATGTTTTTGATAATTATTGACCTTCAGAGTCTAGAGAATTGTACTTCAGTGGTTTTATTGATTTTCATCTTAAACCGTATCACAAGTATGCCAAAGTAACTTTTTAAATAATCTTGAATATTTAATTAACAGCTTTATTGACAACATTGGTCCCAGAGGCAAAGTTGTTCAGAATGAGGAGATTTATCATATGATATGAAGATTTAGTGTTTTTGAGTGAATATATGAACATTTTCAAACAATTTGAGGCCATTTACCATATAAATCTTGTGTTTTGAGACCTTTTCTACTGTTATAGCGCCACCTATGGTCTGATCTCCATGAAACTTTGCATGCTTGTTAAGAGTCACCTGTTACATGATTTCACTGAGTTTCATAAAGTTTTGAGTTTTCCTTTAGGTTTTATAGGCTTTGGGGTATGTTTGGCCACACCCCTTTTTCTAAATTACCCCGTTACAGCTAACCAAAGGACAAAATTCAACATTTTTTTAATAATTATTGATCTAGAGAGTCCACAGAATATTACTGCAGTGGTTTGGTTCCGATCGGGCAAAAAACCTAGGACTAGTTCGCAAAAGTAGGTTTTTAACATATTTGTGAATAACAATTGAACGATTTGATTGACAGCAATGGTTCTTGAGGCAAAGTTGTGCATTACGAGGAGATCTATCAAATGATATGCATATTGTGTTGATATGTGAAACACCACGTGATTACAGAGCCATAAAACTCGTTAGCGCCAACTAGTGGCCGATTTCTTTCAAAATTCTTACAGACCTTAAGGTTCATGAGTCGAACGTACCCAGCGAGTTTCGTTCCGATCAACATCCGTTAACCCTTTCAAATAGGTGCTTAAATTTGTTTGGCCAATGGCGGCCATGTTTTTTGAGATATGCAAATGTCCTCATAGGTACTTGTGCCCCTTCAGACCAAGACACTGCATACCGATTTTCAAGTCGATCGAGCCAACGGTTGCCTAGTTATAGCAATTTATGTGTTTTTTCTATCTTATAGCGCCCCCAAGTGGCAGAGATGCGCAATTTTTTTATTTGACCAAAGATTGAGCTCATACATATGTGTACCGAGTTTGGTGAAGATATCTCATTCCGTTCAAGAGTTATAGTCAAAATAGCATTTGGCTAACGTTAGCATAGACGCTTTTTGGCGTACTGTTTCGCGTAAGAATTGAAATTTCAACTTTTTTTTGATAATTATTGATATTGAGTGTCCAGGGAATATTTATGAAGTGGTTTGGTTCTGATTGGTTGAAAATCCTAGGACTAGTTCGCAAAAGTAGGTTTCGGATATAGCTCGATTTTGCGAGAAAACGGTGCGTCGTAGACCCAAAAAGGCGCTGTGCACTTTTGTTCGGGCTAACCCAAGGATTGCAACAATGCCATGTTTTTGAGTCTACGGCTAACGGTATACGATTTACGGCCAAAATGTCCAAAATTTTAGTTTTTGCGCTGTACGCCCCCGTTAGGCCGATTGGGCTGAGACTTGATAAGTTCTCCCCAAATTGAGCTCTACGATTCTGTCCAAATTTCAGCTCTCTAGGCCTTACGGTTTTGGGCTGCACGTTCCAGTTCCAGGGCGGAAGAATAAATAATAATAATAATAATTAAAGCTGCAAGCAGCATTTACGGGGTTAAGCACTTTAAGGCATCTTAGGTGGTCAGGAGCACCTGGACGTATATGGAGGCCGTTTAAACACATCCAGAAATGGAGAATGAGGCTAACAGCAGACACACACACTGAAATTAAATGATTAGACTTTATTATACTATAAGCTAGACAACACACAGACTAAAAACACAAATAATTGCACAAATTTGGAGAATATATTGAAATAAGTGATAGGTGACAATAAACTTATTGCAAGTCTTCTCTTTTAAGAGTTTAGATGTCATTTTCAGTTAAACTGTAATCATAATGTGGCAAAATTGTAAAAACTGATACATCTGTATGAACAAAATGGAAAACATCAATTCAATGAGATTTAAAATGTTATAACAGTTAATTTATTAATGTTTTGCATGAATTCATGAAAACAGTACTGTTTAACTTAACTGAATGAGCCCATTAGTGGTCTTCCGCTGCCATCTAGTGGTTATAAATTGCATTTACTCAAACAACACTGTTTTTAAACATAACTGTTATAGTGTTATTTTTTTTTGCCCAATCTCTCTTAAATTTTGCATGCTTGTTTAGAATGAAATTATGCATTATTTTACACAGTTTTGATAATTGTGGGCTTTCTGTTTGTATTAATAGGCCTTTGTGTACACTATGAAATAACATATTATAAAATCACTGGTTTTAGTTGTCCAAATGCAATTGTTCAACATGTTTTTGATAATTATTGACCTTTAGAGTCTAGAGAATTGTACTTCAGTGGTTTATTGATTTTCATCTTAAACCGTATCACAAGTATGCCAAAGTAACTTTTTTAAATAATCTTGAATATTTAATTAACAGCTTTATTGACAACATTGGTCCAGAGGCAAAGTTGTTCAGAATGAGGAGATTTATCATATGATATGAAGATTTAGTGTTTTTGAGTGAATATATGAAAATTTTCAAACAATTTGAGGCCATTTACCATATAAATCTTGTGTTTTGAGACCTTTTCTACTGTTATAGCGCCACCTATGGTCTGATCTCCATGAAACTTTGCATGCTTGTTAAGAGTCACCTGTTACATAATTTCACTGAGTTTCATAAAGTTTTGAGTTTCCTTTAGGTTTTATAGGCTTTGGGGTATGTTTGGCCACACCCCTTTTTCTAAATTACCCCGTTACAGCTAACCAAAGGACAAAATTCAACATTTTTTTAATAATTATTGATCTTAAGGTCCACAGAATATTACTGCAGTGGTTTGGTTCCGATCGGGCAAAAAACCTAGGACTAGTTCGCAAAGTAGGTTTTTAACATATTTTGAATAACAATTGAACGATTTGATTGACAGCAATGGTTCTTGAGGCAAAGTTGTGCATTATGAGGAGATCTATCAATGATATGCATATTGTGTTGATATGTGAAACACCACGTGATTACAGAGCCATAAAACTCGTTAGCGCCAACTAGTGGCCGATTTCTTTCAAAATTCTTACAGACCTTAAGGTTCATGAGTCGAACGTACCCAGCGAGTTTCGTTCCGATCAACATCCGTTAACCCTTTCAAATAGGTGCTTAAATTGTTTGGCCAATGGCGGCCATGTTTTTTGAGATATGCTAATGTCCTCATATGTACTTGTGCCCCTTCAGACCAAGACACTGCATACCAATTTTCAAGTCGATCGAGCCAACGGTTGCCTAGTTATAGCAATTTATGTGTTTTTCTATCTTATAGCGCCCCCCAAGTGGCAGAGATGCGCAATTTTTTTATTTGACCAAAGATTGAGCTCATACATCTGTATACCGAGTTTGGTGAAGATATTCATTCCGTTCAAGAGTTATAGTCAAAATAGCATTTGGCTAACGTTACCCTAGACGCTTTTTGGCGTACTGTTCGCGTAAGAATCGAAATTTCAACTTTTTTTTGATAATTTTTGATATTGAGTGGACAGTGGATATTTCTGCAGTGGTTTGATTCCGATTGGTTGAAAATCCTAGGACTAGTTCGCAAAAGTAGGTTTCAGATATAGCTCGATTTTGCGAGAAAACGGTGCGTCATAGACCCCAAAAAGGCGCCATACACTTTTGTCGGTCTAACCCAAGGATTGCAACAATGCCATGTTTTTGAGTTTACGGGTAACGGTTTACGATTTACGGCCAAAATGTCCAAAATTTTTGTTTTTTGCACTGTAGCGCCCCCGTTTGGCCGATTGGGGTGAGACTTTGTCAGAATGTCCCCTCGGGGAGCTCTACAATCTGGCCAAATTTCAGCTCTCTAGGCCTTACGGTTTGGTCTGCACGATCAGTTTTAGCGGAGAAAAATAATAATAATAAAAAAAATCCTTACAATTACAATAGGGTTTCAGGCACTGCGTGCTTGAACCCCTAATTAAAGCTGCAAGCAGCATTTACCGGGGTTCAAGCATTTAAGGCATCTGAGGTGGTTAGAGCCAACCTGGACGTATGGATGACGCTAAACACATCCCAAAATGGAGAATAGGCTAACAAACAGACACACACACTGAAAGTAAATTATTAGACTAATATATTCATACTCTATAAGCATACGCATACACACAAAGACAAAGACACACATATACATGCACACACATTTTGTTGCAGATGTTGGGATTTGAAATAAGTGATAGGTGACAATAAATGTATTGCAAGTCTTCTCTTTTTAGAGTTTAGATGTCATTTTCAGTTTAAACTGTAATCATAATGTGGCAAAATTGTAAAAACTGATATATCTGTATAAACAGAATGGAAAACATCAATTCAATGAGATTTAAAATGTTTATAACAGTTAATTTATTAATGTTTTGGCATGAATTCATGAATCCTTTCAACAGTACTGTTCAACTTTACTGAATGAGCCCATTAGTGGTCTTCCGCTGCCATCTAGTGGTTATAAATTGCATTTACTCAAACAACACTGTGTTTTAAAACATAACTGTTATAGTGTTGTAATTTTTTTTGCCCAATCTCTCTTAAATTTTGCATGCTTGTTTAGAATGAAATCATGCATTATTTTACACAGTTTTAATAATTTGTGGGCTTTCTGTTTGTATAAATAGGCCTTTGTGTACACTATGCAAATAACATATTATAAAATTATTGGTTTATAGTTGCCCAAATGCAATTGTTCAACATGTTTTTGATAATTATTGACCTTCAGAGTCTAGAGAATTGTACTTCAGTGGTTTTATTGATTTTCAGCTTAAACCGTATCACAAGTATGCCAAAGTAACTTTTTAAAATAATCTTGAATATTTAATTAACAGCTTTATTGACAACATTGGTCCCAGAGGCAAAGTTGTTCAGAATGAGGAGATTTATCATATGATATGAAGATTTAGTGTTTTTGAGTGAATATATGAACATTTTCAAACAATTTGAGGCCATTTACCATATAAATCTTGTGTTTTGAGACCTTTTCTACTGTTATAGCGCCACCTATGGTCTGATCTCCATGAAACTTTGCATGCTTGTTAAGAGTCACCTGTTACATGATTTCACTAGTTTCATAAAGTTTTGAGTTTTCCTTTAGGTTTTATAGGCTTTGGGGTATGTTTGGCCACACCCCTTTTTCTAAATTACCCCGTTACAGCTAACCAAAGGACAAAATTCTACATTTTTTGATAATTATTGATCTAGAGAGTCCACAGAATATTACTGCAGTGGTTTGGTTCCGATCGGGCAAAAAACCTAGGACTAGTTCGCAAAAGTAGGTTTTTAACATATTTGTGAATAACAATTGAACGATTTGATTGACAGCAATGGTTCTTGAGGCAAAGTTGTGCATCACGAGGAGATCTATCAAATGATATGCATATTGTGTTGATATGTGAAACACCACGTGATTACAGAGCCATAAAACTCGTTAGCGCCAACTAGTGGCCGATTTCTTTCAAAATTCTTACAGACCTTAAGGTTCATGAGTCGAACGTACCCAGCGAGTTTTGTTCCGATCAACATCCGTTAACCCTTTCAAATAGGTGCTTAAATTTGTTTGGCCAATGGCGGCCATGTTTTTTGAGATATGCAAATGTCCTCATAGGTACTTGTGCCCCTTCAGACCAAGACACTGCATACCGATTTTCAAGTCGATCGAGCCAACGGTTGCCTAGTTATAGCAATTTATGTGTTTTTTCTATCTTATAGCGCCCCCAAGTGGCAGAGATGTGCAATTTTTTTTGATTTGACCAAAGATTGAGCTCATACATATGTGTACCGAGTTTGGTGAAGATATCTCATTCCGTTCAAGAGTTATAGTCAAAATAGCATTTGGCTAACGTTAGCATAGACGCTTTTTGGTGAACTGTTTCGCGTAAGAATTGAAATTTCAACTTTTTTTTGATAATTATTGATATTGAGTGTCCAGGGAATATTTATGAATTGGTTTGGTTCTGATTGGTTGAAAATCCTAGGACTAGTTCGCAAAAGTAGGTTTCGGATATAGCTCGATTTTGCGAGAAAACGGTGCGTCGTAGACCCCAAAAAGGCGACGTACACTTTTGTTCGGGCTAACCCAAGGATTGCAACATTGCCATGTTATTGAGTCTACGGCTAACGGTTTACGATTTACGGCCAAAAATGTCCAAAATTTTAGTTTTTTGCGCTGTAGCGCCCCCGTTAGGCCGATTGGGTCGAGACTCGGTATCTGACAAGAAGGCCGGACTACTACATTCTGACCAAATTTCAGCTTTCTAGGCCTTACGGTTTGGGCTGCACGAACAGTTTGAGTGGAGAATAATAATAATAATAATAATAATTAAAGCTGCAAGCAGCATTTACGGGGTTCAAGCACATTAAGGCCTCTGAGGTGGTCTGAGCCAACCTGGATGTACGGATGACAGTTAAACACATCCAAAACGGAGAATAGGCTGACAGACAGACACACGCACTGAAATTAAATGATTAAACTAGTTTTAAGAGTTTGGATGTCATTTTCAGGTTTCACTGTAATCATAATGTGGCAAAATTGTAAAAACTGGTAAGTCTGTATGAACAAAATGGAAAACTTTAACTCAGTGAGATTTAAAATGTTGTAACAGTGTTTTTTTTTTTTTTATTGTTTAGGCATGAATTCATAAATCTTCTCAAAAGTACTGTTTCAATTTGCTGAATGAACCCATTAGTGGTCTTCCGCTGCCATCTAGTGGTTGCATTTACTCAAACAACACTGTTTTTAAACATAACTGTTATAGTGTAAGTTTTTTGCCCAATCTCTCTTAAATTTTGCATGCTTGTTTAGAATGAAATTAGGCTTTATTTTACACAGTTTTGATAGTTTGTGGGCTTTCTGTTTGTATAAATAGGCCTTTGTGTACACTGTGAAAAGAACATATTATACAATCACTGGTTTATAGTTGTCCAAATGCAATTTTTCAACATGTTTTTCATTATTATTGACCTTCAGAGTCTAGAGAATTGTACTTCAGTGGTTTTATTGATTTTCAGCTTAAAGCCTTGGACTACTTTGCCAAAGTAACTTTTTTAAATAATCTTCAATATTTAATTAACAGCTTTATTGACAACATTGGTCCCAAAAGTTGTTCAGAATGAGGAGATCTATCATATGATATGAAGATCTAGTGTTTATGTGAATATATGAGCATTTTCAGACAATTTGAGGCCATTTACCATATCAATCTTATGTTTTGAGACCTTTTCTACTGTCATAGCGCCACCTGTGGTCCGATCTCCATGAAAATTTGCATGCTTGTTAAGAGTCACCTGTTACATGTTTTCACCAAGTTTCATAAAGTTTTGAGTTTTCGTTTAGGTTTTATATGCTTTTGGGTATTTTGGTCACGCCCCTTTTCTAATTTAGCCAGTTAAAGCTAACCAAAGGACAAAATTCAAAAATTTTTTGATAATTATTGATCTAGAGAGTCCAGAGAAATTTACTGCAGTGGTTTGGTTTCGATCGGGTAAAAAATCTGGGACTAGTTCGCAAAAGTAAGTTTTTAACATATTTGTGAATAACAATTGAACGATTTGATTGACATCTTCGCTCATTGAGGCAAAGTTGTTCACAAAGAGGAGATCTATCATATGATATGAAGATCTAGTGTTTGTGTGAATGTATGAACATGTCCTACAAATTGTGATCATTTTCTATTGAAAATGTTTGTTTTTGAGGCTTTTTCAACTGTTATAGCGCCACCTATGATCCGATCTCCATGAAACGTTGCATGCTTGTTAAGAGTCACCTGATACATGATTCCACGAAGTTTCATAAAGTTTTGAGTTTTCGTTTAGGTTTTATAGGCTTTGGGGTATGTTTGGCCACACCCCTTTTACTAAATTACCCCTTTACAGCTAACCAAAGGACAAAATTCAACATTTTTTTGATAATTATTGATCTAGAGAGTCCACAGAATATTACTGCAGTGGTTTGGTTCCGATCGGACAAAAAACCTAGGACTAGTTCGTAAAAGTAGGTTTTTAACATATTTGTGAATAACATTTGAACAATTTGATTGACAGCAATGGTTCTTGAGGCAAAGTTGTGCATTATGAGGAGATCTATCAAATGATATGCATATTTCGTTGATATGTGAAACACCACGTGATTACAGAGCCATAAAACTCGTTAGCGCCAACTAGTGGCCGATTTCTTTCAAAATTCTTACAGACCTTAAGGTTCTTGAGTTGAACGTACCCAGCGAGTTTCGTTCCGATCAACATCCGTTAACCCTTTCAAATAGGTGCTTAAAATTGTTTGGCCAATGGCGGCCATGTTTTTTTGAGATATGCAAATGTCCTCATAGGTACTTGTGCCCCTTCAGACCAAGACACTGCATACCAATTTTCAAGTCGATCGAGCCAACGGTTGCCTAGTTATAGCCATTTATGTGTTTTTTCGATCTTATAGCGCCCCCAAGTGGCAGAGATGCGCAATTTTTTTTGTATGACCAAAGATTGAGCTCATACATATGTGTACCAAGTTTGGTGAAGATATCTCATTCCGTTCAAGAGTTATAGCTAAAATAGCATTTGGCTAACGTTAGCATAGACGCTTTTTGGTGTACTGTTTCGCGTAAGAATTGAAATTTCAACTTTTTTTTGATAATTATTGATATTGAGTGTCCAGGGAATATTTCTGAAGTGGTTTGATTCCGATTGGTTAAAAATCCTAAGACTAGTTCGCAAAAGTAGATTTCGGATATAGCTCGATTTTGCGAGAAAACGGTGCGTCGTAGAGCAAAAAATGCAGCTGTGCACTTTTGTTCGGGCTAACCCAAGGATTGCAACGATGCCTTGTTTTTGAGTCTACGGCTAACGGTTTACGATCTGCGGCCAAAAATGTCCAAAATTTTAGTTTTTTGCGCTGTAGCGCCCCCGTTAGGCCGATTGGGCTAAGACTTTGATAAGTTCTCCCCAAATTGAGCTCTACGATCTGTCCAAATTTCAGCTCTCTAGGCCTTACGGTTTGGGCTGCACGTTCAGTTCTAGGGCGGAAGAATAATAATAATAATAAAAATCCTAACAATTACAAGAGGGTTTCAGCACTGCGTGCTTGAACCCCTAATAATAATAAAAATCCTAACAATTACAATAGGGTTTCAGCACTGCGTGCTTGAACCCCTAATAATAATAATAATAATAAAAATCCTAACAATTACAATAGGGTTTCAGCACTGCGTGCTTGAACCCCTAATAAAAATCCTAACAATTACAATAGGGTTTCAGCACTGCGTGCTTGAACCCCTAATAATAAAAATCTTAACAATTACAATAGGGTTTCAGCACTGCGTGCTTGAACCCCTAATAATAAAAATCTTAACAATTACAATAGGGTTTCAGCACTGCGTGCTTGAACCCCTAATTAGAAAACAACTGGCCAAGGGCAAACATTGCAAAAGCATTAATTAAAATGAAAATATGCATACAATACAATGTGCATTTATTATTTTTAGTCTAAGATATTTTTACTATGGCTTAAAAAATAAAAACATAATAATCCCTAGTGGAAATATTCAGGAACCTGAATCCTAATTTCTTATGATTGCCATTCCTAAGTCATATTGACTATTCCTAGCTGATGTTTCTGCTCTGAATTCACAGTGTGACTGAAGAATGAATGTAATTTCTTGGCTGGATTATGACTGACAGACAGGATGAGTGGCACACATCTTATCTTCACTGCGCCGGCGAGAGAGGGCTGCTGACACACTGGATTTTGCAAAGGAGCCACTGATACATTCTTAATGGTTTTTTGCTTAATTCGAGTCAGGCTTGGCTGGTTGGGTGCAGCAGATAATGGCAAACTGCAGACATTCTTAATAGACTTACAGAGTTTTGATTTCAGGGAATTCAAATCCATTAACTTGAACACCATCTTTCGCATCATCCTCCGATGAGAATGAGGGTGAGGGAGGTTAAAAAAAAAACAATAAATGTAGAAGCTCATTACATAATCAGACCATCACAAATACCCTGAATAATTGAATTACAATTAAACATACTAATCATTGTGATTATGGTCTAAATGAGGGCTGTCATCGTAATTACATCTATTTTGTGAGGCATTCTACGAGTGTTTCCTTAGGATGGTTGCAGAGATGCCTGCAACGTTGTCTCTAGTTCTTGCATAAAAATAATCAATCTAATCTAATCTAATCAAAAGAATGATATATGTTGGGAGCAGCAGGGAAGAATTTATATAAGCCCCTGAATTTAAATATAAATGGGACAAATCTGTGCAAAACAAAGAAGGTGTATGAGTCAAATAATAAGGCAGTTTATTTCCTCCTGGAACTGTGTACTGTGCTGCGCGGGAAATGAAACTATTGTTTCCTTTGTCATCACCATTATTTCACAGGCTTCAAATTAAATCCTCCTCCCTGTTTGGCTCTGCTGTTTAAAGAGAATAAATGGAGGAAAGTTTCTCTGAAAAATAAATGTATTCTTAATTATCCATCCTCGGAGTGAACATGCAAAAGCTGTTTTTTTTTTCACTCTCTCTCTCTCTTAAAGGAGCCATTTTCTTGTTGCATATTGTAGCAATTCATATTGAGTCACATTAAATGTATTATGTACCTCGATGTCTCCTGTACCTATAATGTTGTTTTGCATGACAACTTTCCAATCACTAAAACTGAACTGGACTTGACCCTGTTCTATAAAAAACCTTTTCATGACAATTTCTCACTCACTCTCTCAACTTTAGATGTAAAAGGTCTATCTTATTATTATTATTATTTATTGTTTTTTTTTTTGCTACTGTACCTTTAAGAATGATCCAGATTTCACATGAAATAGACAACAACAAAAACTGTCACACTGTTAAAATTTAGTGAGGTTTATATTACAAAAAAATATAGTTCGCCAATGGGGTAAATGTTTTCAGAATTAGAATCAGAAAGATCTTTATTGCCAGGTATGATTACACATAAGAGGAATTTGTTTTGGTGTCAGCTTCCACAACACAAAAAGATCATAGTGACAAGACACAGATAACAAAAATAGAATAAGTATATAGGAAATAACAATATACAAAAATAAATAAATAAAATACACAACATACGAATAGAAAATAGATAGCATTTTTGTGTACGGGTATGCTATTTACAAATGCAAGGAAATGTGAATAAGAAGTATAGTGTGATAAATAAATAAATAATGCTGTATATTACACATTTATTGCCAAGGTAACTGTTCATGAGAGGATTACCTGAGGGAAGAAACTGTTCTTATGTCTGGCTGTTCTGGTGCTCAGTGATCTGTATGATATGTGATATGTCAACAGTTCAAAGAGGAATGGTCTGGGTGTGAGGGGTCCAGAATGAGGGGTGTACCAGTGATTTGCTCAGCAGTCCAGATTATCCACTGCAGTCTTCTAAAGTCTGATTTGGTAGCTGAACCAGACAGTTATTGGAGTATTCAGTTACTGCAGAGTAGAACTTTATCAGCAGCTCCTGTGGCAGGTTGAACTTCCTCAGCTGCGAAGGAAGTACAACCTTTGCTGGACCTTTTTAGCAAAGTCAGTGTGGAATTCCAACTTCAGGTCCAGAGAGATGGCGGTGCCTAGGAACTTGAATGACTCCACAGTTGCCACAGCGCTGTCAGGACATCAGACGTCCAGCTCTTTAACTTCCTGTCGGTAAGCAGACTCATCATTGTCTTGGATGAGGCCAGTAAGTAACTTCAGGAGCTTGACACAGGGATCCTTTGCAAGGCAGAAGAGAAGACCAGTGGGGAGATCACACCTCCCTGAAGAGCTCCAGTGTGATTTTGGCCTGTGTATACAAGACTCTGGCCCCAACTCCTGTAGGCATCTTCTTTGGGCTGAAAGAGCTGTCTGAGTTTTGCAGTGAACCATGGTTTGTCGTTGTTGTAAGTTAAATTAGTTTTTGTAGGAATGCACATGTCCTCACACAAACTGATGTTACAGTCTCTGTGAGCTTGTCCAGATCGGTGGCAGCAGCTTAAAAAAACACTCCAATCAGTGCAGTCGAAGCAAGCTTGTAAATCCCACTCTGCTTTATTAGTCCATGTTTTTACAGTCCTTATTACAGGTTTAGCCGATTTTAGTTTGTTTCTGGTAGGAAATGTAATGTGCTGTCTGTTGTTTTTGGCAGTTCATTTGAGAGATTTCCTTTATCAAAGTCCCAATGAATGATTATAGCAGAGTCCTGCTTCCTTCAGCCAGGTTTCTGTGAAACAGAGCAGCAGAGTTTTTATTCGGGAGAGCAGAAGTTTGTCCGTTTTGTTGGGTAGAGAGTGGAGATTCTGCAGTGGATGCTAGGCAGTGTTCTAAAGCCTTGCTGTCAGAGCTTGACGAGCATGCCGGTGTTCTGTAGATTTGTCTTACCCTATCAGATTTTGCTACCTCCCATTAAAACAGTGGGTAGTATAATTCGACAACGAAAAACGCTACTGTAAAGTTATGGTTTATTAACATCTACTACAACCCTAAACCTACCCTTACATCAATGCAAATCCAGTAATTGTGTTATTTTTGCGGTTGTAGCTAAAAAGGATACAGCTATTATAATTTTCGGGAATGAGTTAAACATAAATTGTAACCATTAATCTCCAAGTACAGCATCCCTGGGAAGCCCAAACAAAGATGATTGGACTCCGAGATGAAAACACAACTCTTCCTCTTCTCTTTCGGAGCGCAACAAGACCACACCCCCTTTATTGTGTATTCATGTGGGCGGAGGATAGTCAAAATACTGTTTTAGTGACTTCACTACTGCAGGAACTAGAGGGATGTAGTCCAAACAAGTCGTTTTTGGAAAGTGAATTCAGTTAAATAAAATATCTCGCTTGGCATTGAACTTTGAGCTTTAGAATATTACAGATATTATTTATACTCTAACAACAACATTACACACGAACTAAAGTTTAAAACATGGGATCACGAAGAATGGGACCTTTAAAAAAACAAAGGAGCTCATCACATTAAGTCATCAACTTTTTTTGAAGTTGCAAGCAAAACAAAGATTAACTGAATTCAGACTCCAACTAAAACTGCGCTTCGGCCAGAAACGAGCCGGATTGCATCGCATGGTCCTCTTATGAGAATGTTTCATGCTGAAACCATTTAAGTGTGACCGAATTTAAAAGGAAACTCTGCTGTGACCGGTCTTCCATTAGGCTGCTTTCGGATTTCCAATAAAGGCTTCTAAATGTTTCAGTATTGGCTGATTCTGGGACATAATCACTGACTTTAATTAAAAGCTGTGAATGTGCATCGACGTGCGCACACATTGAGCCTGCGGAAAAGCTATTTAAAAATCCTAATGGAATACATAATTTTCTTCATTTGCAAATGGCTCCAACAAGGGATGAGCAGCTTTGCATGAACACTTCATCATTCTGTGTGATTGTTTGACAACAGGCCTCTGTTAGCCAAAGCACCAGCGGACTGCATGGGATGATTTAAACAGCATGACCAGTTATAAACTGTTCACTGTCACTGAATTGACAAATCCATCTATAGAGTCTGGGATGTAGAACCAAATGTTGAGCTATAGGACTAAAAATCCCAGGTTAAAATCATTTTTCACCAGGAGTAAAACAGCATTTCCCACTTAACCATTTAATGGTATAAAATTCATAAAATTTTATGTAAACTATGATTTAAAAAATGGAGTTGATAAGTTTTTAGTTTTTATGTTTTTGAAAAGAAGTCTCTTATGCCTACCAAGGGTGCAATTACCTGATAAAAATCACAGTAAAACAGATATATTTTGAATTATTACAATTGTAAAGCTTCTACTTTTATATTAATTTCCCGCACTATTTCTTCAGTCTTCAGTGTCACATGATCATTCAGAAATCATTATAAAATGATGAGTTGCTGCTCTAAAACATTTATTTTATTTCGTAATATTCTTGTGAAAACCAGGATACATTTCAGTATTTACTGGAAATTAGGAAGCTCAAAAGAACAGCATAATATTTCTTATTTAAATACATATAAAAATGTATACAAACAAAAATTATTATGCTTATATGTGCCAATTTACATAACTACTGTACTACCAAAACAAATCAAAACTACCGTTTCTTTAGTTTGTGTTGGCTAGCTATCAAAACCTCAAATGCAAGTACAACCTAATAATGATATTTACTGGTTATGATCAGTTATGGCTTATGAATGCAGCTGCTAATTGGACCATGCAAACCAGCCAACCCCTTGATAACTGAATCCAGTAGGAATCAAACAGCTGTGCATTGTTTATATGAGCGACTGCCTCCAAGACTGACCATGGCAATTGAGTTGGTAGGATATAAAAAACCTGCCTTACCAATGAGGTGTACTTATTATTTATCGTACCTCTTCCTGTATTCATTACAAATTCCCTAGTACAACATATTATGGACATAAAAACACATGCACAACCCTGACGGGTGACCTACTATTTGATATACGAAAGTGAAAATAAATAAAATCCAAATGACAGTGTGATTGCGCTCTCGACGGACAGCTGCCCTCTTTCTGTGTTTATGGTCATGCAGTCATTGTCCATGTGAGAGGATAATAAAAGATCAGGGCCAGAAGAGTCCATAAAATATGAAAGCATGCTGTGCACTTCACACACATTTATGGAAATACATTCAATAGGCCAAACCACCCAGATTTACTCTAGTGACATTGCAAATGCTTTAAAATGATGTACCTGTAACACAAATTAAAGTCACGTTCTCCCTGAGAGCAGTTTTAGTGCTGGAGGTCACAGGTCCCTGGGCTGTATATGTGTTCATGCCACTGGACACACAACAGACCAAAGCTTTTGAAAAACTGTTTACAAATGAGATGTACTGCCAGTGAAAACAAGATGTCATTAGGTCAGGCCATTTCCTTGCAGCTAAAATGAATACTTTGCAGGGGGTTAGCATTTGTATATACAATAGATTGTAGTAGTGCATAATGTATCATATCATGAACAAGATGATTATCAATGCATGAGTCAAACTCGTGAAGACTGTTAACAATTTCTGGCTGGCATGTTATTCGTTTTTTGTATTATATCCCTGCATGTGGGGAGAGACAAATCATATAGAACAGCGAAATCACTCAGCAACATGAACTTCTCCATCTGGCTGATGCTCTACTGCAGTATCTCACAGGAGACGGATCACATCAGCTCCAGCATCTGCACTCCTATTGGTAGTCACCACACTGCATCACTGCTCATTTTCATAATGTTACCATTGACTGGGCACCCATACTTAATGTTGCTGACATTTCATAAAGGACAAACAAGTGTTAAGGCCTGTTCACACTAAGAACGATAATTATAAAGATAATGACAACAATAAATATATTAGCATCCACACCAGTGCGCGATTTAAACATTCTGTTTTTCATAAGTGCATGCTGCAGTTTTGTTGTCTGCCACTTAAACTGCTTGAGCTCTTTAAAGCAGGATAAACTCTGATTGGCTGTCACTGTTTTGATCAGCTGGAACAAAAAAAAATTCTGAAAGTGATCACAACAATATCGTTTGTTTCTTCATTAGAATTGATTCGGAGGAGTTTACATCACTTGCTCTGCAGTGGATCCTCTGCAGTGAATGGGTGCCATCAGAAAGAGAGTCCAAAAAGCTGATAAATTCATCACAATTATCCACAAGTAAAACATGTAATCCACAAACTGCATGCTTATAAAGACCAAATTCTTTATTAAGTCATCTTTAAATTCAAACTGTTGCTTCCAGCTGAAATATGATTCCCCTATCGATAATATTGCTTTCTCCAGTGAAAAAGCCATCATATCAGGAGAGAGATGCACAGTAAAAGCACTGTCTACAGTCAAAAACAAAACTATTCTATACAAATATGTCAGTGGATTTTGATGGACTTTTCCACTGGAAGAAACATTATTATGGATTATGGACTTGTGTTTTGGTCTAAAGTGACAGTTTAATGTGATCTAATGATGGATTTGTTTCTTACAAACAACCTAGCTTTTCATTTCAGAAGATGTTAATTATTAGGCTGGATTTGTGTGGATTACTTGTGGATTATTGTGATGTTTTATCAGCTGTTAGGACTCTCATTCTGACGGCACCCATTCACCGCAGAGAATCCATGGGTGAGCATATTTCTGATGAAGAAACCAACCCATCTACATTATGGATGGTCTGAGAGTAAGTCAATTTTCAACAAAGTTTCATTTCAGGCTGAACTTTTCCTTTAGTGTTTACTCGAAACATTGAGTTGAATTGTTCTTTAAGGTCTGGACACTGTACATATACTTCCATAAATCCTGAAAGATGGGAATCTGATGCCCTATTCAAATTGCCATCCAGCACAGACTTTGTGCGGATTGTTTTGCTCTGTTACCTGATTTGCATAATTCCTTCAGAGCACTGGGTACTAAAACAGCACAGCCAGCTACAAATAAACAGCGCTATCAGTCGGCACAGTTCATTCCTATTGAATTCTCCCCGTGGTTTTATCTTTTTACAAGTGTCAGATTGAAAAGCATTCATCTTTAGACAGCGTTCCGTTCACCATAATTAGCATCTCTCACACTCCAGCCTGCCACTTTTTTTCACCAGTGATCTTTCATGTAGAGCATGGCCCTAGGTGACAAAACTTGCAGAGATTAATTAGTTTGAATGGATCAGTGGGCAATGGGGTTCAGAGACTCCAAAATGAATTCAGCTATTCAGTATCTGCTTCCAAGACAGGAGTAGACAGGAAAGAAACTAAGACAGCAAGAGTTTCAAAGCTTTGTTTTATATTCAGTTATACACTCAGTGCTTTGTTTGCAGCACTTATAGTCAAATATTATTTTATGTTCTTAGCAAAAAAAAAATTCTACTCACTGGTTACAATAATGTTGTCCATTCAAACTGCCACTGTTTGTTGATCAATCTTTAACATTCATCAGTTGCCTTTCTCTTGTACTGAAAATTCTTTGAGACCATAAAATGAGTAATTTGCACTGCCAAAAGCTTAAAATAAATTTGAACCCCCCCCCCCAATTTGAAAAAAAATATCCAAAAGCCTTTGAAACAAGATAAAATTTACTTGAAAAGCAACGCTGCATAAAATAAATAGATATTGCAAGATGCTATGGATTGGATACCTCATAAAAGCCTATTTTGCAAAATATTGCATTCATAAAGTTTAAAGAGTTGCTGAGTTTAGTGCAGACACAATCTTAGGCTGGGAATCATAATATAATCCACATAAATTTAAGCAAGTAAATAAATATTCTAACATTCTAACTATTTGCCAATATGCATTCAATCCATAGCTAATTTGTCAAACCATTTTCTGAATGGTCACAGTGAGTGCTGCATTTTATGTTCCTTGATCAAGATAATAACAGATTTAAACTAAATATACTATTTGCTAAACAGTATGCTCTAAAATGGGCTCTGCTCTAGTTTTGCCTTATTTTTTAAAGAGAGAACCAAATACGTTATTTGTGCTGAATGGACTATTTATTTTTTGTTTTTGTATAAATAAACACAACCCAATGCAAATTCATCCCTAATGAGCTGTTCATTTCGGAGGATGAATTCAGAGCATATTAAATCTATTATTCAAATCAGAAGAAAAAAACATGATATATGCCCTCTTATGTGATATAAAGAAAACAAACTTAAAACACAAACACTAAAGCTTTGTATAGTATTGAAGCAACTGACCTTTAAAAGATCAAAAGATCATTACATTTTGTCACCTGAGCAGCCAACTATAGCAGGATTATAAAACATCATTCAGAATTTATTACAATTTATATGACTAATACCATTAAGATGCACTTTTCAATGTAAGTATATAAACTCTATACACATATACATTATAAAAAAATATATCTTTTTTAAAATAGTGCTTGTATATAAAAAAAAAAAATGTTTAAACAATGTAGTTCAGATATACACACAGCAAATAATTTAGGATATTGTCTGCAGCCTTTCATCTAGAGTCAGCTTATCCCATTCCACAAATGGTCAAGTTTGGATTTTGATAGGAGAAACTGATCCTAGACCAGCAGCAGTTCCAGGCAGCTTCATTAAGCAGTCGAGTGAGCTAATTCTAGCAAAATCTCCTGAGGATGGTTTTTGTCCTATTCATTTTCTCCTCATACTTGGCAAGTCATTTTAGGATGGACGGCACAGTATGTCACTGCCCCCTAATGCCCAGCCCTGGCGCATGACCCTGGCATTAGCTCAGCTGTCAGAAACAAGAACTAGTTTACTGGGGATGTGATTAGAAGTGCAAAGTTGTGAATGTCTAACTTTCCCAATAACTCTGCCCTACATTTAGCATGAGGAGTGAGACTCCTGAGGGTTTTGTAAAGTGAGAGTCATGTCAGTACACTGAGGTGGCAGTCTGATGGTGTCGAGATAGAGTGACTTACACCGTTAATGAGGATGAGAGATCAGGGATGGGAACCTGAAAGCCCTTTGGCACTGTTGCATCTGTTGTAATCATCTCTCTGTCTCTCCCCAATTGTATATGACAATTACCTCCTGCCTTCAAACCAGGTTCACTTGTCACCAGTTATGTATTTGAGAC
>NW_020528612.1:0-30507 GCF_003368295.1 Carassius auratus
CGATACGATAATGGTCATTTTAAGCTTTTATCGGCCGATACCGATGTTGTGCCGATATTATCGTGCATCCCTAATTTCTAGGAGTAGTTAGTTGTTGCAGCGTAAAACATGTCACTTCCTGTTGCCAGCAGGTGGTGCTATGACTATAACTGAATATGGGCATGTAGATCTGTTAAGGGCAGAAGTCTTATCTAACATGTGAAGTTTGGGGCAGATTGGACATTGTAAGTCTGAGTTACAGCAACTTCCTTTTTCATGGCGAAACATCGAAATTTGTCGGGCCGCCATGGACACGCCCTTTAACGAAACCTCAAGATCTTCGCAATTTAACATCGCAAAGGGCTTAAGATTACACTGACCAGGTTTGGTGTTGATCTGAATAAATCTCTAGGAGGAGTTCGTTAAAGTACAACCCCTGAAAATGGCAAAAACAACACCAATTTTGCAGAGAAAATTCTAATAACCGACTTCCTGTTGGGATTCGGATTTCATACCAAAATACTTTTTGTAGGTATTGGTGTGTTACATGTGTATACCGATTTTTGTACATGTACGTGAAACATAGCTCGAGGCGCACTCTGTTGAAAGTGTATAGGTGGCGCTATCGAGCCATTTTGCCACACCTGGATGGAATTTTGGCCTTCAGATGTGTTCAGGCCAGGACTCTTATCACACATGTGCAGTTTGGGGAAGATCGGACATTTTATGCCTGAGTTATAACATCTTTTATTCCCATGGCGAGACATCGAACTTCGTGACGGCGTCATGGACACGCCTTTTAACGAAAACTCAAGATCTTCACAACTTAACATCGCACAGGCCTTTAGATTAGACTGACCACAAAAAAATACATAGATGTCATAGAATTTCTAGAAGTAGTTCATCGCATTGTAAAATATGTCACTTCCTGTTGCCAATCGGGTGGCGCTATGACTATAACTGAATATGGGCATGTCAATCTGTTCAGGTCAGGAGTCTCATCAAACATCTGAAGTTTGGGGCAGATTGGTCATTGTATGTCTGAGTTATAGCAACTTCCTGTTTCATGGCGAATCATCGAAATTCGCCAGGCCGCCACGGACACGCCCATTAATGAAAACTCAAAAGCTTCGCAATTTAAGATCGTAAAGGCCTTCAGATTAGGCATACCAAATTTGGTGTTGATCTGAATGAATCTCTAGGAGGAGTTCGTTAAAATACAACGCATGGAAATGACAAACATGACACAAAATTTGCTCATAATATTAGTAATAACCGACTTCCTGTTGGGTTTCGGATTTTGCTCCAAGATACTTTTTTGTAGGTATTGCAGAGTTACATGTGTATACCGATTTTCATACATGTACATGAAACGTAGCTCGAGGCGCACACCGTTGAATGTGTATAGGTGGCGCTGTTGAGCCATTTTGCCACACCCACTTCTGAAACCCATATCAGACGTAAATTTTCGCCAGTTCTGAGGTGTGTGCAAAGTTTCATGACTTTTTGAGCATGTTTAGGCCCTCAAAAATGCGATTCATTTTGGAGAAGAATAATAATAATAAATATAGCTGCAAGCAGCGATGGCGGGCTCAAGCCACCAATGCCATAACCCCCCCGTGGCATCAGGTAAACTGTGCCCAGCGGGCACATGCATTCACAATATCCCTCTGGCAGTGAGGTTTTAAAGGATACGGCAGTTAAAGGGTTAATCCGAATCATCTAGACTTTAAAATCACATTCACAGAACAATATATATATATATATATATATATATATATATATATATATATATAACTTTAGTAACACTTTACAATAAGATTCCATTCATAAACATTATGTTAACATGAACAATATTTATATAGCATTCATTCATGTCAGTTAATATTCCTAACTTAAACATTAAAACATTGTTTTATTGTGATTTTTTTCCAAGCACATTTTACCAATTCCAAACCATATCAATCTTAATAACTACCATTATTTTTCATTTAATCATTTATGAGTGCTATACAATAGTCCAGGAAAGCTGGAAGAGAAAAACAGGTCAAGAAGAACTGACAAAAAGAATTGCAAAATAATTAGGAAATAATGTGAAGATTAATTTTTAGTCAATTCTGCAAGACAGACTTTCAGGAAAGGAGGTGGAATAAAAATGAGCTCCTAAATCTTAATCCTGGATTCTGGAAGATATATTCCTCAAACCATCGAACAAGAGGAGGTGGTGCTGGTCCTTCACGAGTCACTCTAATCTGTTCATAAAGCCTATATATAAAGCCTTAATATATAGTATTTCACAATACTTCATGGTATTCTAATTAAATCATTTTTTGGAATCTTAAGTCTCTCAGAGTCCGACACCGACTAATTCTGGAGACTCCAGGAAAGTGGCAGTTCTGTAAAATGTTGGCGCTGGAGACTAAATGCTCCCTGATAGTTTCACACCTAATTCACTTAACACACACACACAAAAACACACACACATTACCCACAGTGACAGTGGGACTGAGTGACATTAGATGTATGATAGTTTTTTAATTTTCTATCATCCATATAGTGTTGTATAGTCATGAAACTATTGTCATGAGACCAGTCATTCTGAGGAAATATGCCTCAGAATGACTTGTCTTTTAAGTGTAAATTTTTTTTTGAAGTGTTTAGAAGCTGCACTTTAAAAAAATAAAAGACATTTACTGGTTCCTTTTTTACTATTATTTCAAAAAATCACCACGACAAAACCATTCAAGCTATCCAAAATTCATTCACACCTGTTCTGTAAGATTAATTCTTTAAACAGAGGTAAAAGAGGATATGGTGCTGAACCTTCAAGAGTCACTCAAAACGTATCTGTCCATAAAGCCTATAAAGAATTATTCTTAATATACAGTTCACAATACTTCAGCTTGTTATTCTAATTAAGTGAGGGTCATTTTATCAGTAAAATTCCTAAAATACATATTATTTTATTTGAAAGATTTCTATAAATTATTGAAATCATACTCGTTTCTACAATAATTATTTAAAAGTAATCCTATAGCTCCATCTGGTGGCCATTATTGGTACTAAGAATTGCAAGCTTGATTTATAAGTTATGATAGTTTAAATTTAATGCTGGCTCTTGAAAATGATAAAGCTATGAAACTTACTGTGCTTCCTTCAAATGAGGACTTCTACTTATATAAAAAATTATGAAGAGTTAGAATGAAAAATTTTAAAGATATAGTAAAATAACTATTGTATTTTTTTATGTTACTTTAATAAATCTCTATGGCAACACCATTTAAGCTATCCTAAACCCATTCACAATTTAACATCTCAGTATATTGGCATCATGTTGAAAAAGGAGTATGGAGTAGTATGAGGAGGAGTATGAATTCATTTACAGGCTGATTTTATCATAAATCCACAATAAAATTTCTGAGTTCTGTATCAATCTGTGTTGTTGTTTGTTTATTTTTATCTTTTATTTTTCATAGGAAGATAACTTACTCTCCTTTTTAATAAATGTGCTTATAAACCAAGGACAAGCTATTTATAGCTGTATTTATAAACTGTTTACTACTGACTATTAATATTGGGACAAGGCTTTATAAAGCATAAACTGTTTATTTATTAATGAGTGCAGTTATTATAAAGTGTTATCAATGCATTTGCTAATGTTAACAAATTAGACATTATTTTACAGTGTTATCAAATCCTTAAATGACTCATAAGCATTTGTGAAAGTTCTGCTTGCATTACAGCTTAGTATTGATCTGTGAGCTGAACAGATTTACTGTTACATCCATGAGATTATGTAAATTCAAATAAATATAATGTCACAGGATGTCATAGGTCAGTATCAAATGAGTTTGAAATTATTATTTGCAGCACAAATAAGTTTTTTTTAGGATTTTTAAAAATCCCTAAAACTGTCAGAAAAAGGTTAAGGCCTAAGCTATTTCTATGTGAGTGGCTAAATTTATTTTTGTTTTTATAATTGTAATACAAAAACTATGAAATTATACAAAATGTATAAAAAAGTAAATAAATAAATACGCACAAATTAAAAAAGCAGCCAAGTCGAATGAGTTTCCTTTTTTATATAGATTAAAATTGAAGACAGAAGCAAGTGGTAAATGTGGTCACTTTAATATTCAAATCCAGTAGATCCAGTTTATGTTCATGTGGCTGTTTTCGTTTATAGTCGCCAAGCTATTATGTATTTTGAAATAATCTTGTCCATTATGTGGTCGTTCGTACGACGAAAGGCAGAAACCTGCAGCTCAAGAGATATATGTTATTCTGCCAGTCGCGCTTTCAAATAGTCTTGCACACTTAAACTGGTCACAAACACCTGCATTTACCTCTTGTTGTGTTACAGTGGGTTTATTGTGTGCATTTGTGGTAATATTTTATTTAAAAAAGCTCTTAAACAAGAATAAATTCGTTTGTTTTGAGCTGGACACTGTACGCGCTGATCGGAGCGGTGATTTCAGATAGGCAGCCACAAATATTTCATTTTCACACAAACAGTTCAAAAACATCTGAATTTAGCTCTTGGTGTGTTCTAATTGGTTGATAGTGTGATATCGCTGTAATAATTTATTTTTAAAAGCTTTAAAACAGGAATAAATTCGTTTTCTCTGAGCTCTTTACTCCAGACGCTCGTGATCACAGCGGTGATTCATCTCTCCTATTTCTCACATATCTCTGGCCAGAAATAATTTATCCATGAGCCCTGAACCGGTAATAATCAGATATGTTGGTTTAGCTTGTCAGTGTGAATTAAATCTAAGTATTTATTTGTATTTTTAACGGATTTAAAAGTGAAAGTAAAAGTTCGGGAATTGAACCTGTAGGGGCGCAATTTCTCTCAGACAATGGAAGTCTAAGCACATATACTCAAACAGATGGACAGAGTGAGATGAGATGTCTGACAGTTTTTTTATTTTCTGTTATCCATACAGTGTTGTAAAGTCGTGAAACTATGCATATTTCCTCAGAATGACTTTTTCATCTGTATGAAAAAATTATTTGACGTCTTTGGAAGCTGCAATTTAAAAATACAATAATGATTCCCTTTGTAAGGTCATTTAAAAAAATCACCACGGCAAAACCATTCAAGCTATCCAAAATCCATTCACAATTTAAGTTCCTATCAGAAATACTGATGTGTGTTCAGAGTTTTGTTAAATTCTAAGTATGTTATTTGCCTCAAAATCACCTGAGAAGTATTCCAGTTTGACATGTTGCCACGCCAACAATTTTTTAGATATCAATATCCCCCTTGCAGATTTATATCGGCTGTGTTTTAACATTATTCTGATGAAGTTTGAAGCAAATCGAGTAATAATAAGATGCTGAATTCAAATCATTTTGAAAATGACACACTTCCTTCTGCCAGTTGGTGGCGCTATAACTTTGACTCCTAATAGTCACATATATGCGATCAACATCATACAACGAATAATCTGATGAAGTTTGATTAAAATCAGGAAATGTATGTGGACGATATTAGACACTTCCTGTTTCTCATTTCTCGCCATAATTTCAACGCCTCGCCACGAGCAAACCGTTTGAGATATCAAAAATCCCCTGGCAATTTTTCATCCCCAGTGTCTTGAGATCATGTTGACCGAGTTTGGCGGCAATCGAGAAAAAAACCTATGACAAGTATTTCAAATTCCAGAGCATGCGCTTTTTACATAACTCTAAATAGCTGACTTCCTGTTGGGTGGAGCCTATGACATGCAATACGCAAGTTTTTCGGCACAATGAGATCTATATGTGTACTGAGTTTCTTATGAATATGTGCAAGTATGTGTGAGCTATACATCAACATTTCTGACTGTGTTCCAGGTGGCGCCGTAGAGCCCCTGTGCCACGCCCGGGTCCCAGCCTCTGCAGGCTCCTAAAGGCCACAGATTCCAAAGTGTGCGCAAATTTTCAAGAGTTTTTGAGTATGTTAAGGACCCCAAAAGCACCCACAACTTTGACAAAAAATTTGAATACTAAACCCTAAATAGCCAACTTCCTGTTGGGCGGAGCCTATGATATGCAATACAAAAGTTGTTTGGATTGATGAGATTTATATGTGTACCGAGTTTCATACGTCTACGAGCAAGAGTGTATGATATATGGCCCTCCAATTCCAGGGGGCGCTGTAGAGCCCCTGTGCCACGCCCGTGTATCAGTCTCTGCCCGGCCCTAATGGCCGCAGGTTCCAATCTGTGTGCCAATTTTCAAGACTTTTTAAGCACGTTAAGGGCCCCAAAAGCCCCCGAGACGTTGAAAAAAAAAAAAAAATAATAATAATAATAATAATAATAATAAAAAATAATCCTAAGGAAAACAATAGGCCTCTCGCCCTTTGGGCTTGAGCCCTAAATATAGCTGCAAGCAGCGATGGCGGGCTCAAGCCACCAATGCCATCGCCACCCCCGGTGGCATCAGGTAAACTGTGCCCAGCGGGCACATGCATTCACAACATCCCTCTGGCAGTGAGGTTTTAAAGGATATGGCAGTTAAAGGGTTAATCCGAATCATCTAGACTTTAAAATCACATTCACAGAACAATATATTAATATTTTTTTAGTAACACTTTACAATCAAGATTTCATTTATAAACATTATGTTAACATGAACAATATTTATATAGCATTCATTCATGTCAGTTAATATTCCAAACTTAAACATTAAAACATTGTTTTATTGTGATTTGTTTCCAAGCACATTGTACCAATTCCAAACCATATCAATCTTAAAGCTGCAGTAGGGAACTTTTGACGCTCTAGCGGTTAATAATCAGAACTGCTCGCGTCTTGCGGAAGAACATTGTAGCTGGAGCTACTTCTCTCTGTTTATGTCTATGAAGAATCACAAAGGTACTGGGTTACTCCGCCGCGGTACCCCCGAAGCAATCTAAAATAGTCCGAATATAAACACTTATTATAGGTGTACCCTAGTGATTCAGGACAAGCTAAAAACACGGTTTGGAAAATGGATTCATGGTGTACTCGCTTATTATGTTCATTTTTCTACATTTTGAACACAAACAAAGTTACGGACCGCAGCTCTGATTGGTTGTTTTTTACCGGGAGCGCATGACTTTCTGCAAATGGCAATAGGACCACTGGGAGGAGCCAGAGGAGCTTGATTTTTTTCACAGATTATCTGTCTCATATTCTACTGTCAGGACATAATGACAGGTTTAATAAATATGTAAAAAATATTTTTTTACAAAAGTTCCCTACAGCACCTTTAATAACTACCATTATTTTTTATTTAATAATTTATGAGTGCTATACAATAGTCCAGGAAAGCTGGAAGAGAAAAACTCCTTATATTCATGTGTGCAGAATTATTAGGCATGTTTTCTTTTACAGATGAAATGCGCTAAAAAAGAGTTTTAACTCAAACTGTTTTAACTCAAAGTCGAAAATTATGAAATACCCATGAGAAATATCAAACACAAATGCAATACAGAAATGGATAAGTTAAGACTTGACCATTGTACAAAAATGCTGACTGGGTCATGAGGTCAGAAAAGAAGAAGAAAAAAACAGGTCAAGAAGAACTGACAAAAATAATTGCAAAATAATTAGGAATTAATGTGAAGATTAATTTTTAGTCAATTCTGCAAGACAGACTTTCAGGAAAGGAGGTGGAATAAAAACGAGCTCCTAAATCTTAATCCCGGATTCAGGAAAATATATTCCTCAAACCATCGGACAAGAGGAGGTGGTGCTGGTCCTTCACGAGTCACTATAATCTGTTCATAAAGCCTATATATAAAGTCTTAATATATAGTATTTCACAATACTTCATGGTATTCTAATCAAATAATTTTTTGGAATCTTAGATCTCTCAGAATCTGACACATTGTAATTCTGAGACTCCAGGAAAGTGGCAGTTCTGTAAAATGTTGGCGCTGGAGACTAAATGCTCCCTGATAGTTTCACACCTAATTCACTTAACACACACACACATTACCCACAGTGACAGAGGGACAGAGTGATATCAGATGTATGATAGTTTTTTAATTTTCTATCATCCATATAGTGTTGTATAGTCATGAAACTATGCATATTTCACATATTTCCTATGTGTACATTTTTTTTGAAGTGTTTAGAAGCTGCACTTAAAAATAAATAAAATAAAAGACATTTACTGGTTACTTTTTTACTGTTATTTCAAAAAATCACCACGACAAAACCATTCAAGCTATTCAAAATTCATTCGCACCTGTTCTGTAAGATACATTCTTTAAACAGTGGTAAAAGAGGATGTGGTGCTGATCCTTCAAGAGTCACTCAAAACGTATCTGTCCATAAAGCCTATAAAGAATTATTCTTAATAATTCTTAATTCTTAAAAAATCCACAATAACATTTCTGAGTTCTGTATCAATCTGTGTTGTTGTTTGTTTATTTTTATTTTTTTATTTTTCATAGGAGGATAACTGACCCTTTACTCTCCTTTTTAATAAATGTGCTTATAAACCAAGAACAAGCTATTTATAGCTGTATGGATTTACATTTAAAAAATTAGCCTACGGCAATCATTCTAAACAGCTTGAATAAAACCTGTTAATATTTATTATAGACCACTGTAACTGTGTATAATCTAACAAACAAGTTTATTATGAAAATAAAAGTGTGTACACCAGATAAATTGGACGATAAAGAAATTGCTAACAATAGTATAATAGAGCATGTTTTAGGTTTTTAGGCGTTTAGATGCAGAAATGGACAAATCAAATGTAAAATAAAATGTAATTGATTTAATTAAATATAGATTAAGTCTTGTTAGAGCAAAATAATAAATAAATACCTACACACATTAAAAAAGCAGCCAAGATTAATGAGTTAAATTTTTTATATAGATTAAAATTGAAGACAGAAGCAGCTGGTATATGCGGTCACTTAATATTAAAATCCAGTAGATCCACTTCAGATTTATTTCTCAACAGTTTATGTTCACGTGGCTGTTTTCGTTTATATTAGCCAAGCTATTATGTATTTTGAAATAATCTTGTCCGTGATGTGTTCGTTCTTACGACGAAAGGCAGAATCCTGCAGCTCGAGAGATATATGTTATTCTGCCAGTCGCGCCTTCAAATAGTCTTGCGCACATAAACGGGTCACAAACACCTGTATTTAGCTCGTGTTGTGTTATAATGGGTGTATTGTGTGCATTTATGGCAATAATTTATTTTAAAAAGCTCTTAAACAAGAATAATTTTGTTTGTTTTGAACTTGTGACACTGTACGCGCTGATCGGAGGCAGTGATTTCAGATAGGCAGCCGCAAATATTTCATTTTCACACAAACAGTTCAAAAACATCTTAATTTAGCTCTTGGTGTGTTCTAATTGGTGAATTGTGTGATATCGCTGCAATACTTTATTTTTAATAGCTATAAAACAAGAATAAACTCGTTTTTTCTGAGCTCATCATTCCACACGCTCCTTCTCAGAGCAGTGATTCATCTCTCGTGTTTCTCACGTATCACTGACCACACATCCATTATTAATGAGCCCTGACCTGGTAATAATCATATATGTTGGTTTAGCTTGTCAGTGTGAATTAAATCCAAGTATTATTTTGTATTTTAACCGATTTAAAAGTGAAACCAAAAGAGAGTCTCCTCCCTTTTTTAGTTCAGGATATGCACCTGTAGGGGCGCTATTTCTCTTAGACAATGGAAGTCTAAGCACACACACTCAAACAGAGGGACAGAGTGAGATGAGATGTCTGAGAGTTTTTTAATTTTCTGTTATCCATACAGTGTTGTAAAGTCATGAAACTATGCATATTTACTCAGAATAACTTTTTTTTTCTGTATGAAAAAAGGTTTTGAAGTATTTGGAATTTAAAAATGCAGGAAAATTAATAATTCCATTTTTACTGTCATTTAAAAAAATCACCACGACAAAACCATCCAAGCTATCCAAAACCCATTCACAATTTAAGTTCCTCAATGTTTTTTCAACATGTAGACAAAGTTTGGTGTTTATAGTGTTACTCTCCTCTGAGCAGTATGCATTAATTCACAGCTAAATGTAAAAAACAATCCACATTCAAATCAAAATAGCCGACTTCCTGTTGGTCGTAGCTAATGACTGTGAATTAGAAAGTTGTTCGTCTTGATAAGAACAATTTTTGTACTGAGTTTGGTGTCTGTAGCTAAAACTAACCCCCCCACTTTTGACAAAAGGTGGCGCTATAGAGTGCCTCTTCCACGCCCTCTTATGAACTTTTGCCAGTGTCTAGCTGTCACTAATACTGATATGTGTTCTGAGTTTGATGAAATTCTAAGCATGTTATATGCCTCAAAATCACCTGAGAAGTATTCCAGTTTGACATGTTGCCACGGCCACAATATTTTTAGATATCAATATCCCCACAACAGATTTACATCGGCCGTGTTTTGTCATTATTCTGATGAAGTTTTAACCCTCTGACAATCAAGTTTTAAGGGATGGGGCAGTTAAAGGGTTAATCCGACCAATCTAGACTTTGAAATCACATACACAGAACAATATATATATAACTTTAGTAACACTTTATTTTTATATTTATAAAAAATGTATAAGGTGTGCATTGTAGCTGACACCTATATGAACACATTACAATTGTTTTGTGACTGCAAGTCTTTCTTCTCAAATGCTATTGAGCTTCAAATTTGCATTTGAGCCCATGTGAAAAAGTAGCATAATTTACATATGACTTACAGTTTGTTGTAATAAATATCAAACATTCAAATTAATTGTGCATTATAGCTGTCACCTAGATGAACAATTACAGTTGTTTTTATGACTGTAAGTCATTCTCTTCAAATGCTACTGACGTTAGAAAAGTGTATAACAATATCACATGTAACTTTAGAGACCGGCCCTAAATTTGAGAATCTCGAATGTCCAATGTCAAGACAACTTTATGCCTGTTTTTTTTTTTCTTAAGTTATCTTTTCTCTGTGCCGGATTGCTGATGTCCTATACCCAGGCATAGATGTCTATCCATCAATTATGAACATTCAGCCGCAAACATGAGGTGTGAGCGGTCGCGAGCACAGATGGGAGAATGGCGCATGTTTTTTTTTTTTTTTTGAGCAACTGGGATGTTGCCCCCTCTGGGAGTTGGTGCCCTACGAAGACTGCATACTCTGCATGTAGAGAGCGGCAGTACTATCTGGAAGATATATTCCTCAAACCATCGTACAAGAGAAGGTGATGCTAATCCTTCAAGAATCGCTCAAAGGCTATTCAAGTGTACAGTTCCCTTTTATTGCATCTTGAAATAAATATTTCTGAATTCTGAATCAAACTGGGTTTTGTTTATTCATTTATTTAATAAGACAACTGAGACTTTAATCTATTTTGTAATATATGTGCTTTTAAACCAAGAACAATTTATTTATAGATGTATTACTGCTTAATAATGACTATTATTAAGGGAAAAGGCTTTATAATCATGAACTATTTACTAATGCTTAGCTAATGAGTGCAGTTATTATAAAGTGTTACCAATGCATTTACTAATGTTAACAAATTAGACATTATTTTACAGTGTTATCAAATCCTTAAATAATTTATTAGTGTTTTGTAATGATTTTAATGACCTATAAGCATTTGTGAAATAGTTTTGCTTGCATTGCAGCTTTATCTGTCAGTTGAAGAGTTTTACTGTTACATCCATGAGATTAATAAATGTCATGTCACGTCACAGGTTGTCATAGGTCAGCATCAAATGAGTTTGAAATTATTATTTGCAGCACAAATAAGGATTCTTAGGATGTTTTTAAATCCCTAAAACTGTCAGAAAAGGATAAGGCCTAAGAGATTTCTTCACCTGTAATGAAAGGAAAAAACACCACCATTAGCAACAACAAAAACAATAACAATTTAAAATACAGATTTTTTTTTCCTGATTATTAAAGGGATGATTAGGTCTCTCTCTCTCTCTCTCTCTCTCTCTCTCTCTCTGCCAGACAGCCCCTCCCTACAATCCACACACACTGTCAGTCACCAAACATTCACAGTCACCAACCCCCTCACACTCCCCCTCCCTCTCCCCCTCCCTTTCCTCACACAGACAGAGTGGCCAGAGTGAGATCATGTCAGTTGAGAAGTCTGACAGTTTTTTAATTTTCTGTTATCCATACAGTGTTGTAAAGTCATGAAACTATGCATATTTCCTCATAATGATTTGATCTTTGTATGAAAAAATGCTTTGAAGTGTTTGGAAGCTGCAATTTAAACATACAAGACAAATAATGTTTCCCTTTTTACTGTCATTTCAAAAAATCACCACGACAAAACCGTTCAAGCTAACCAAAACCGTTCGCAATTTAAGTTCCTCAATGTTTTTTCTTCATGTTGACAAAGTTTGGTGTGTATAGTGTACTTCCCCTGTGAGGAGTATGCATTAATTCACAACTGTAAAATCTCAAAAATACACATTCAAATCAAAATAGCCGACTTCCTGTTGATCGTAGCTTATGACTATGAATTAGAAAGTTGTCCGACTTGATTAGACCAATTTATGTACCAAGTTTGGTGTCTGTAGCTTAAACTAACCCCCCCACTTTTGACAAAAAGGTGGCGCTATAGAGTGCCTCCTTCACGCCCTTTTAAAAGCTTTTGCCATTGTCTAGCTATCAATAATACCGATATGTGTTTTGACTTTCATGTAAATCTGAGCTTGTTATCTGCCTCAAACTCACCATAACAGAATATTCAAGTTTGACACGTTGCCATGGCAACACTATATTAGATATCAATATCCCCACAACAGATTTTCATCGGCCTTGTTTTGTCATTATTCTGATGAAGTTTGCAGCAAATCGAGTAAAAATAAGATGCTGAATTCAAAGCATTTTGAAAATGACACACTTCCTGCTGCCAGTTGGTGGCGCTATAACGTTGACTCTTAATAGTCACATATATACGATTGGTATCATACAGCGAACAAACCGATGAAGTTTGATCAAACTCAGGCAATGTATGTGGATGTTATTAGGCATTTCCTGTTTCTCATTTATTGCTCTAATTTCAACGCCTCGCCACGAGCAAACCGTTCGAGATATCAAAAATCCCCTGGCTATTTTTCATCCCCAATGTCTTTAGATCATGTTGACCGAGTTTCGTGGGAATCAAGTAAAAAACCTATGACAAGTATATTAAATTCCAGAGCATGCTTTTTTCAAACAGCCCTGAATAGCTGACTTCCTGTTGGGCGGAGCCTATGACATAGAGCGCGAAAGTTGTTCAGCTCAATGAGATCTATAAGTGTACTGAGTTTCATATAAATACATGCAAGCGTGTGTGAGCTATGGTTCAAGATTTCTGACGGTGTTCCAGGGGGCGCTGTAGAGCCTCTGTGCCACGCCCAGGTCCCAGTCTCTGTGGCGTCCTGATGGCCGCAGATTCCAATGTGTGTGCCAATTTTCAAGAGTTTTTGAGCATGTTAAGGCCCCCAAAAATGCCCGGAAGGTTTAAAAAAAAATAAAAAAAATAATAAATATAGCTGCAAGCAGCGATGGCGGGCTCAAGCCGTCAGTGCAACGCCACCCCGGTGGCATCGGGAAAACTGTGCCCAGCGGGCATAAGCATTTACAGTAACCCTCTGGCAATCAAGTTTTAAGGGATACGGCAGTTAAAGGGTTAATCCGACCCATCTAGACTTTGAAATCACATACACAGAACAATATATATAACTTTAGTAACACTTTATTTTAATATATATATAAATGTATAAGGTGTGCATTGTAGCTGACACCTAAATTAACACATTAAAATTGTTTTATGACTGCAAGTCTTTCTCCTCAAATGCTATTGAGTCCATGTGAAAAAGTAGCATAATTTATATATGACTTACAGTTTGTTTTAATAAATATCAAACATTCAATTTAATTGTGCATTATAGCTGTCACGTAGATGAACAATTACAGTTGTTTTTATGACTGTAAGTAATTCTCTTCAAATGCTACTGATGTTAGAAAAGTGTATAACAATATCACATGTAACTTTAGAGAAGGTCCCTAAAATTGAGACTCTCGAATGTCCAATGTCAAGCCAAATGTATGCCTGTTTTTGTTTTGTTTTTTACTTTATTTTTCTTTTCTCTGTGCCGGATTGCTGATGTCTTTTACCCGGGCATAGATGTCCATCCATCAATTACAAACATTCATCCGCAAATGTCCGAGCGGTCGGGAGCGCGGATGGGAGAATGGCGCATGTTTTATTTTTTTTTGAGCTACTGGGATGGTGCCCCCTCTGGGAGTTGGTGCCCTACGAAGACTGCGTATTCTGCATATAGGGAGCGGCGGTACTATCTGGAAGATATTTTCCTCAAACCGTCGTACAAGAGGAGGTGATGCTAGTACTTCAAGAATCTCTCAAAACCTATCTGTTCATAAAGCCTATATATAAAGTCTTAATATAGTATTCCACAATATGTTGTGCTATTCTAATATTATTGCGGTTTTTTATTGACATTTTTATTTGCTGTTATTTTTTGTTTTAATATTGTTACTGTTGTTACTTGTTGTACTGTACGGTGACCCTGAGTGGTTTGAAAGGCTCCTTAAATAAAATGCATGATTATTATTATTATAATTATTATTATTATTATTATTATTATTAGCTGTACACTTGATAAAAAAATTAATATAAACTTATGCAATTGTATATATATATATATATATATATATATATATATATATATATATATATATATATATAGTGTACAGTTTTCTTTTATTGCATCTTGAAATAAATGTTTCTGAGTTCTGTGTTTATTTATTTATTTTTTTATTATTATTTTTTTAGTTAGATTACAGCCTTTAATCTCCTCAAAATAAATGTGCATATAAACCATGAACAATTTAATTATAGCTGTATTTATAAAATGCTTACTAATGACTATTAATTTTGGGAGAAGGCTATATAAAGCAGCAACAGTTGATGTTGAGGCCTAAGATATTTCTTAAGCTGTAATGATGAAAAAACAACAACAACAACAACACAAAATTGCTTATTTTTTTTTCTGCTGGTGATTAAAGAGATGATTAAGTCTCCCTCCCTCTCTCTCTCTCTCTCTCTCTCTCTCTCTCTCTGACACCAAGCCCATCCCCTCTCCCACACATTCACACAAACTCAGCACACACACTTAACACACACACACTTAACACACAAACACTTAACACACAAACACACACACACACACATTACAGTGACAGAGGGACAGAGTGACATCAGATGTATGGTAGTTTTTTAATTTTCTCTCATCCATATAGTTTTGTATAGTCATGAAACTATGCATATTTCCTCAGCATGACTCGTCTTCTATGTGTACATTTTGTTGAAGTGTTTAGAAGCTGCACTTAAAAAAATAAAAGACATTTACTGGTTCCTTTTTTACTGTTATTTCAAAAAATCACCATCCAAAATTCATTCGCACCTGTTCTGTAAGATAAATTCTTTAAACAGTGGTAAAAGAGGATGTGGTACTGATCCTTCAAGAGTCACTCGAAACTTATCTGTCCATAAAGCCTATAAAGAATTATTCTTAATACACAGTATTTCACAATACTTCAGCATATTATTCTAATTAAGTGAGGGTAATTTTATCAGTAAAATACATATTTTTCTTTGAAAGATTTCTATAAATGATTTAAATCATATTCGTTTCTACAATAATTATTTAAAAGTAATCCTATAGCTCCATCTGGTGGCCATTATTGGTACTAAGAATTGCAAGCTTGATTTATATGTTATGATAGTTTTAATTTTATGCTGGCTCCTGGACATGATAAAGCTATGAAACTTACTGTGCTTCTTTCAAATGATGAATTCTACGTATATAAAAAATTATGAAGAGTTGGAATGAAGAATGTTAAAGATATAGTAAAATAACTATTGTATTTTTTTATGTTACTTTAATAAATCGGTATGGCTACACCATTTAAGGTATCTTAAACCCATTCGCAATTTAACATCTTCAGTATATTGGCATCATGTTGAAAAAGTTTGGTGTGAACTACTTGTGTCTTCTTGGAGGAGTATGATTCATTTACAGGCTGATTTGATCATAAATCCACAATAACATTTCTGAGTTCTGTATCAATCTGTGTTGTTGTTTGTTTATTTTCATTTTTTTATTTTTCATAGGAAGATAACTGACCCTTTACTCTCCTTTTTAATAAATGTGCTTATAAACCAAGATCAAGCTATTTATAGCTGTATTTATAAGCTGCTTATTAATGACCATTTAAGTTGGGACAAGACTTTATAAAGCATGAACTGACTATTTACTAATGAGTGCAGTTATTATAAAGTGTTACCAATGCATTTACTAATGTTAACAAATTAGACATTATTTTACAGTGTTATCAAATCCCTTAAATGATTAACAAGCATTTGTGAAAGTTCTGCTTGCATTACAGCTTAGTCTTCATCTGCGAGCTGAACAGTTTTACTGTTACATCCATGAGATTATGTAAATTAAGATAAATGTCAGGTCACAGGATGGAATAGGTCAGTATCAAATGAGATTGAAATTATTATTTGCAGCACAAATAAGTATTTTTAGAATTTTGTTTTTAATTCCTGAAACTGTCAGAAAAGGATAAGGCCTAAGAGATTTCTTAAGCTGTAATGAAAACAGCAATGTTAGCAACAGCAACAAAAAACAATTTAAAATACTTTTTTTTTTTTCTGGTGATTAAAGAGATGATTAAGTCTCTCTCTCTCTTTCTTTCTCTCTCTCATTGTGTCTGCCACTCAGCTCATGCCCATCCCCCATTCACAGACACACACACACACACACACTCATTCAGCACACATACATTCCTCAAACAGAGGGACAGAGTGAGTTGAGATGTCTGACAGTTTTTTAATTTTCTTTTAATCATACAGTGTTGTAAAGTCATGAAACGATGCATATGTCCTCAGAATGATCTGATCTCTGTATGAATTTTTTTTTTTAAGTGTTTGGAAGCTGCAATTTAAAAATACAAGACAATTAATGATTCCCTTTTTACTGTCATTTAAAAAAATCACCACGACAAAACCGTTCAAGCTAACCAAAATCCGTTCGCAATTTAAGTTCCTCAATGTTTTTTCAACATGTAGACAAAGTTTGGTGAGTATAGTGAACATTTCCTGTGAGGAGTATGCATTAAATCAGAGCTCAATTTAAATATTCAAATCAAAATAGCCGACTTCCTGTTGGTCGTAGCTGATGACTGTGAATTAGAAAGTTGTCCGTCTTGAAAAGAACAATTTATGTACCAAGTTTGGTGTCTGTAGCTAAAACTAACCCCCCCACTTTTGACAAAAGGTGGTGCTATAGAGTGCCTCCTTCACGCCCTTTTAAAAGCTTTTGCCATTGTCTAGCTATCACTAATACTGATATGTGTTTTGAGTTTCATGTAAATCTGAGCTTGTTGTCTGCCTCAAACTCACCATAACAGAACATTCAAGTTTGACACGTTGCCATGGCAACACTATATCAGATATCAATATCCCCACAACAGATTTACATCGTCCATGTTTTGTCATTATTCTGATGAAGTTTTAAGTAAATAGAGTAAAAATAAGATGCTGAATTCAAAGCATTTGGAAAATGACACACTTCCTGCTGCCAGTTGGTGGCGCTATAATGTTGACTCTTAATAGTCACATATATACGATCGGTATCATACAACGAACAAACCAATGAAGTTTGATCAAATTCAGGAAATGTATGTGGATGTTATTAGACATTTCCTGTTTCTCATTTCTAGCCATAATTTCCACGCCTCGCCAAGGGCAAACCGTTCGAGATATCAAAAATCCCCTCGCAATTTTTCATCCCCAATGTCTTGAGATCATGTTCACAGAGTTTCGTGGCAAACGGGTTGAAAACCTCAGAGGAGTATTTCAAATTCCAGAGCATGCTTTTTTTAAACAGCCCTGAATAGCTGACTTCCTGTTGGGCGGAGCCTATGACATAAAGTGTGAAAGTTGTTCGGCTCTATGAGATCTATAAGTGTACCGAGTTTCATATAAATACATGCAAGTGTGTGTGAGCTATGGTTCAAGATTTCTGACTGTGTTCCAGGGGGCACTGTAGAGCCCCTGTGCCACGCCCGGGTCCCAGCCTCAGCAGCATCCTGATGGCCGCAGATTCCAATGTGTGTGCCAATTTTCAAGAGTTTTTGAGCATGTTAAGGCCCCCAAAAACCCCCGGAAGGTTTAATAAAAAATAAAAAAAAATAGCTGCAAGCAGCGATGTCGGGCTCAAGCCATCAGTGCATCGCCACCCCGGTGGCATCAGGAAAACTGTGCCCAGCGGGCATAAGCATTTACAGTAACCCTCTGACAATCAAGTTTTAAGTGATGCGGCAGTTAAAGGGTTAATCCGACCAATCTAGACTTTGAAATCACATACACAGAACAATATATATAACTTTAGTAACACTTTATTTTAATATTTATAAAAAATGTATAAGGTGTGCATTGTAGCTGACACCTATATGAATACATTACAATTGTTTTGTGACTGCAAGTCTTTCTTCTCAAATGCTATTGAGCTTCAAATTTGCATTTGAGCCCATGTGAAAAAGTAGCATAATTTACATATGACTTACAGTTTGTTGTAATAAATATCAAACATTCAATTTAATTGTGCATTATAGCTGTCACCTACATGATTGTAAGTCATTCTCTTCAAATGCTACTGACGTTAGAAAAGTGTATAACAATATCACATGTAACTTTAGAGACCGGCCCTAAATTTGAGACTCTAGAAAGTCCAATGTTAAGACAACTTTATGCCTGTTTTATTTTCTTTAGTTTTCTTTTCTCTGTGCCGGATTGCTGATGTCCTATACCCAGGCATAGATGTCCATCCATCAATTACGAACATTCAGCCGCAAACATGAGGTGTGAGCGGTCGCGAGCACAGATGGGAGAATGGCGCATGTTTTTTTTTTTTTTTTTGAGCAACTGGGATGGTGCCCCCTCTGGGAGTTGGTGCCCTACGAAGACTGCATACTATGCATATAGGGAGCGGCGGTACTATCTGGAAGATATATTCCTCAAACCATCGTACAAGAGGAGGTGATGCTAATCCTTCAAGAATCGCATAAAAGCTATTCAAGTGTACAGTTTCCTTTTATTGCATCTTGAAATAAATATTTCTGAATTCTGAATCAAACTGGGTTGTGTTTATTTATTTATTTTATAAGACAACTGAGACTTTAATCTCCTTTGTAATATATGTGCTTTTAAACCAAGAACAATTTATTTATAGATGTATTACTGCTTAATAATGACTATTATTAAGGGAAAAGGCTTTATAATCATGAACTATTTACTAATGCTTAGCTAATGAGTGCAATTATTATAAAGTGTTACCATTGCATATACTAATGTTAACAAATTAGACATTATTTTACAGTGTTACCAAATCCTTAATGTATTAGTGTTTTGTAATGATTTTAATGACCTATAAGCATTTGTGAAATAGTTTTGCTTGCATTGCAGCTTTATCTGTCAGTTGAAGAGTTTTACTGTTACATCCATGAGATTAATAAATGTCATGTCACGTCACAGGTTGTCATAGGTCAGTATCAAATGAGTTTGAAATTATTATTTGCAGCACAAATTAGGGTTCTTAGGATGTTTTTAAATCCCTAAAACTGTCAGAAAAGGATAAGGCCTAAGAGATTTCTTAACCTGTAATGAAAGGAAAAAAACACCACCATTAGCAACAACAAAAACAATAACAATTTAAAATACAGATTTTTTTTCCTGATTATTAAAAGGATGATTAGGTCTCTCTCTCTCTCTCTCTCTCTGCCAGACAGCCCCTCCCTACAGTCCACACACACTGTCACAGTCACCAACCCCCTCACACTCCCCCCTCCCTCTCCCCCTCCCTTCCCTCACACAGACAGGGTGGCCAGAGTGAGATCATGTCAGTTGAGAAGTCTGACAGTTTTTTAATTTTCTTTTATCCATACAGTGTTGTAAAGTCGTGAAACTATGCATATTTCCTCAGAATGATTTGATCTTTGTATGAAAAAATGCTTTGAAGTGTTTGGAAGCTGCAATTTAAACATTCAAGACAATTAATGTTTCCCTTTTTACTGTCATTTCAAAAATTCACCACGACAAAACCATTCAAGCTAACCAAAATCCGTTCGCAATTTAAGTTCCTCAATGGTTTTCTTCATGTAGACAAAGTTTGGTGTGTATAGTGTACTTCCCCTGTGAGGAGTATGCATTAATTCACAACTGTAAAATCTCAAAAATACACATTCAAATCAAAATAGCCGACTTCCTGTTGATCGTAGCTTATGACTGTGAATTAGAAAGTTGTCCGTCTTGATTAGAACAATTTATGTACCAAGTTTGGTGTCTGTAGCTAAAACTAACTCCCCCACTTTTGACGAAAGGTGGCGCTATAGCGTGCCTCCTTCACGCCCTTTTAAAAGCTTTTGCCATTGTCTAGCTATCTCTAATACTGATATGTGTTTTGAGTTTCATGTAAATCTGAGGTTGTTGTCTGCCTCAAACTCACCATAACAGAACATTCAAGTTTGACACGTTGCCATGGCAACGCCATATTAGATATCAATATCCCCACAACAGATTTACATCGGCCGTGTTTTGTCATTATTCTGATGAAGTTTTAAGTAAATCGAGTAAAAATAAGATGCTGAATTCAAAACATTTTGAAAATGACTCACTTCCTGCTGCCAGTTGGTGGCGCTATAACGTTGACTCTTAATAGTCACATATATACGATCTGTATCATACAACGAACAAACCAATGAAGTTTGATCAAATTCAGGAAATGTATGTGGACGTTATTAGACATTTCCTGTTTCTCATTTCTCGCCATAATTTCAACGCCTCACCACAGGCAAACCGTTCGAGATATCAAAAATCCCCTCGCAATTTTTCATCCCCAATGTCTTGAGATCATGTTCACCGAGTTTCGTGGCGAACGGGTTGAAAACCTCAGAGGAGTATTTCAAATTCCAGAGCATGCTTTTTTTAAACAGCCCTGAATAGCTGACTTCCTGTTGGGCGGAGCCTAAGACATAAAGTGTGAAAGTTGTTCGGCTCAATGAGATCTATAAGTGTACCGAGTTTCATATAAATACATGCAAGTATGTGTGAGCTATGGTTCAAGATTTCTGACTGTGTTCCAGGGGGCGCTGTAGAGCCCCTGTGCCACGCCCGGGTCCCAGTCTCTGTGGCGTCCTGATGGCCGCAGGTTCCAATGTGTGTAGCAATTTTCAAGAGTTTTTGAGCATGTTAAGGCCCCCAAAAACCCCCGGAAGGTTTAATAAAAAATAAAAATAATAATAAATATAGCTGCAAGCAGCGATGTCGGGCTCAAGCCATCAGTGCAACGCCACCCCGGTGGCATCGGGAAAACTGTGCCCAGCGGGCATAAGAATTTACAGTAACCCTCTGACAATCAAGTTTTAAGGGATGCGGCAGTTAAAGTGTTAATCCGACCAATCTAGACTTTGAAATCACATACACAGAACAATATATATATAACTTTAGTAACACTTTATTTTTATATTTATAAAAAATTTATAAGGTGTGCATTGTAGCTGACACCTATATGAACACATTACAATTGTTTTATGACTGCAAGTCTTTCTTCTCAAATGCTATTGAGCTTCAAATTTGCATTTGAGCCCATGTGAAAAAGTAGCATAATTTACATATGACTTACAGTTTGTTGTAATAAATATGAAACATTCAAATTAATTGTGCATTATAGCTGTCACCTAGATGAAAAATTACAGTTGTTTTTATGACTGTAAGTCATTCTCTTCAAATGCTACTGACGTTAGAAAAATGTATAACAATATCACATGTAACTTTAGAGACCGGCCCTAAATTTGAGACTCTCGAATGTCCAATGTCAAGACAACTTTATGCCTGTTTTTTTTCTTTAGATTTCTTTTCTCTGTGCCGGATTGCTGATGTCCTATACCCAGGCATAGATGTCCATCCATCAATTACGAACATTCAGCCGCAAACATGAGGTGTGAGCGGTCGCGAGCACAGATGGGAGAATGGCGCATATTTTTTTTTTTTTTTTGAGCAACTGGGATGGTGCCCCCTCTGGGAGTTGGTGCCCTATGAAGACTGCATACTCTGCATATAGGGAGCAGCAGTACTATCTGGAAGATATATTCCTCAAACCATCGTACAAGAGAAGGTGATGCTAGTCCTTCATGAATCGCTCAAAACCTATTCAAGTGTACAGTTTCCTTTTATTGCATCTTGAAATAAATATTTCTGAATTCTGAATCAAACTGGGTTGTGTTTATTCATTTATTTTATAAGACAACTGAGACTTTAATCTATTTTGTAATATATGTGCTTTTAAACCAAGAACAATTTATTTATAGATGTATTACTGCTTAATAATGACTATTATTAAGGGAAAAGGCTTTATAATCATGAACTATTTACTAATGCTTAGCTAATGAGTGCAGTTATTATAAAGTGTTACCAATGCATTTACTAATGTTAACAAATTAGACATTATTTTACAGTGTTACCAAATCCTTAAATAAATTATTAGTGTTTTGTAATGATTTTAATGACCTATAAGCATTTGTGAAATAGTTGTGCTTGCATTGCAGCTTTATCTGTCAGTTGAAGAGTTTTACTGTTACATCCATGAGATTAATAAATGTCATGTCACGTCACAGGTTGTCATAGGTCAGTATCAAATGAGTTTGAAATTATTATTTGCAGCACAAATAAGGATTCTTAGGATGTTTTTAAATCCCTAAAACTGTCAGAAAAGGATAAGGCCTAAGAGATTTCTTAACCTGTAATGAAAGGAAAAAACACCACCATTAGCAACAACAAAAACAATAACAATTTAAAATACAGATTTTTTTTTTCCTGATTATTAAAGGGATGATTAGGTCTCTCTCTCTCTCTCTCTCTCTCTCTCTCTCTCTCTCTCTGGCAGTGAGGTTTTAAAGGATAAGGCAGTTAAAGGGTTAATCAGAATCATCAAGACTTTAAAATCACATTCACAGAACAATATATATATAACTTTAGTGACACTTTACAATAATATTTCATTTCTAAACATTATGTTAACATGAACAATATTTATATAGCATTCATTCATGTCAGTTAATATTCCAAACTTAAACATTAAAACATTGTTTTATTGTGATTTTTTTCCAAGCACATTTTACCAATTCCAAACCATATCAATCTTAATAACTACCATTATTTTTTTATTTAATCATTTATGAGTGTTATACAATAGTCCTGGAAAGCTGGAAGAGAAAAACTCCTTATATTCATGTGTGCAGAATTATTGGGCATGTTTTCTTTTACAGATGAAATGCGCTAAAAAAGAGTTCTAACTCAAACTGTAAAGCCCATGAGAAATATCAAACACAAATGCAATACAGAAATGGATAAGTTAAGACTTGACCATTGTACAAAAATGCTGACTGGGTCATGAGGTCAGAAAAGAAGAAAAAAAAAACAGGTCAAGAAGAACTGACAAAAATAATTGCAAAATAATAAGGAATTAATGTGAAGATTAATTTTTAGTCAATTCTGCAAGACAAACTTTCAGGAAAGGAGGTGGAATAAAAATGAACTCCTAAATCTTAATCCCGGATTCTGGAAGATATCTTCCTCAAACCATCGGACAAGAGGAGGTGGTGCTGGTCCTTCACGAGTCACTCTAATCTGTTCATAAAGCCTATATATAAAGTCTTAATATATAGTATTTCACAATACTTCATGGTATTCTAATTAAATCATTTTTTGGAATCTTAGATCTCTCATAACCTGACACATTGTAATTCTGAGACTCCAGGAAAGTGGCAGTTCTGTAAAATGTTGGCGCTGGAGACTAAATGCTCCCTGATAGTTTCACACCTAATTCACTTAACACACACACACACATTACCCACAGTGACAGAGGGACAGAGTGACATCAGATGTATGATAGTTTTTTAATTTTCTATCATCCATATAGTGTTGTATAGTCATGAAACTATGCATATTTCCTCAGAATGACTTGTCTTCTATGTGTAAATTTTTTTAAAGTGTTTAGAAACTGCACTTAAAAAAAATAAAAGACATTTACTGTTTACTTTTTTACTGTTATTTCAAAAAATCACCACAACAAAACCATTCAAGCTATTCAAAATTCATCCGCACCTGTTCTGTAAGATTAATTCTTTAAACAGTGGTAAAAGAGGATGTGGTGCTGAACCTTCAAGAGTCACTCAAAACGTATCTGTCCAAAAAGCCTATAGAGAATTATTCTTAATATACAGTTCACAATACTTCAGATTGTTATTCTAATTAAGTGAGGGTCATTTTATCAGTAAAATACATACAATTCATATTATTTTTCTTTGAAAGATTTCTATAAATGATTTAAATCATACTCGTTTCTACAATAATTATTTAAAAGTAATCCTATATCGCCATCTGGTGGCCATTATTGGTACTAAGAATTGCAAGCTTGGTTTATATGTTATGATTGTTTTAATTTTATGCTGGCTCTTGAAAATGATAAAGCTATGAAACTTACTGTGCTTCCTTCAAATGATGACTTCTACGTATAAAAAAAATTATGAAGAGTTGGAATTAAAAATGTTAAAGTTATAGTAAATAACTATTGTATTTTTTTATGTTACTTTAATAAATCGCTATGGCCACACCATTTAAGGTATCCTAAACCCATTCGCAATTTAACATCTTCAGTATATGGCTTCATGTTAAAACAGTTTGGTGTGAACTACTTGTGTCTTCTTGGAGGAGTATGAATTCATTTACAGGCTGAGTTTATCATAAATCCACAATAACGTTTCTGAGTTCTGTATCAATCTGTGTTGTTGTTTGTTTATTTATTTATTTATTTTTTTCATAGGAAGATAACTGACCCTTTACTCTCTTTTTTAATAAATGTGCTTATAAACCAAGAACAAGCTATTTATAGCTGTATTTATAAACTGCTTACTACTGACTATTAATATTGGGACAAGGCTTTATGAAGCATGAACTGACTATTTACTAATGAGTGCAGTTATTATAAAGTGTTATCAATGCATTTGCTAATGTTAACAAATTAGACATTATTTTACAGTGTTATCAAAACCCTTAAATGATTTGTAAGTGTTTTGTAATGATTTTATTGACCTACAAGCATTTGTGAAAGTTCTGCTTGCATTACAGCTTAGTCTTGATCTGTGAGCTGAACAGATTTACTGTTACATCCATGAGATTATGTACATTCAAATAAATATCATGTCACAGGATGTCAGAGGTCAGTATCAAATTAATTTGAAATTATTATTTGCAGCACAAATAAGGTCAGAAAACTGTCAGAAAAGGATAAGGCCTAAAATTTCTATGTGAGTGGCTAAATTTATTTGTTTTTATAATTAGAATGCATAAACTATGAAATTATACAAAATGTATAAAAAAGTACAACAGTTATTGTTTTCCAATGTTTTTTATTTATTTATTTGAATTTCTTTGGATTGACATTTCAAAAAATTAGCCTACTGCATTCATTCTAAACAGCTTGAATAAAACCTGTTAATATTTATTATAGACCACTGTAATTGTGTATAATCTAACAAACAAGTTTATTATGAAAATAAAAGTGTGTACACCAGATAAATTGGACGATAAAGAAATTGCTAACAATAGTATAATAGAGCATGTTTTAGGTTTTTAGGCGTTTAGATGCAGAAATGGACAAATCAAATGTAAAATATAATGTAATTGATTTAATTAAATATAGATTAAGTCTTGTTAGAGCAAAATAATAAATAAATACGTACACACATTAAAAAAGCAGCCAAGATGAATGAGTTTAATTTTTTATATAGATTAAAATTGAATACAGAAGCAGCTGGTATATGCGGTCACTTAATATTAAAATCCAGTAGATCCACTTCAGATTTATTTCTCAACAGTTTATGTTCACGTGGCTGTTTTCGTTTATATTAGCCAGGCTATTATGTATTTTGAAATAATCTTGTCCGTGATGTGTTCGTTCTTCCGACGAAAGGCAGAATCCTGCAGCTCGAGAGATAAATGTTATTCTGCCAGTCGCGCTTTCAAATAGTCTTGCACACTTAAACGGGTCACAAACACCTGCATTTAGCTCGTGTTGTGTTATAATGGGTGTATTGTGTGCATTTATGGCAATAATTTATTTTAAAAAGCTCTTAAACAAGAATAAATTCGTTTGTTTTGAACTTGTGACACTGTGCGCGCTGATCGGAGGCAGTGATTTCAGATAGAATATTTCATTTTCACACAAACAGTTCAAAAACGTCTTAATTTAGCTCTTGGTGTGTTCTAATTGGTGTATTTTGTGATATCGCTGCAATACTTTATTTTTAATAGCTATAAAACAAGAATAAACTCGTTTTTTCTGAGCTCATCATTCCACACGCTACTGCTCAGAGCAGTGATTCATCTCTCGTGTTTCTCACGTATCATTGACCACACATCGATTATTAATGAGCCCTGACCTGATAATAATCATATATGTTGGTTTAGCTTGTCAGTGTGAATTAAATCCAAGTATTTATTTGTATTTTAACCGATTTAAAAGTGAAACCAAAAGAGAGTCTCCTCCCTTTTTTAGTCCAGGATATACACCTGTAGGGGCGCTATTTCTCTCAGACAATGGAAGTCTAAGCACACACACTCAAACAGAGGGACAGAGTGAGATGAGATGTCTGACAGTTTTTGAATTTTCTGTTATCCATACAGTGTTGTAAAGTCATGAAACTATGCATATTTCCTCAGAATGACTTTTTTTCTGTATGAAAAAAGGTTTTGAAGTGTTTGGAATTTAAAAATGCAGGAAAATTAATAATTCCATTTTTACTGTCATTTAAAAAAATCACCACGACAAAACCATCCAAGCTATCCAAAACCCATTCACAATTTAAGTTCCTCAATGTTTTTTCAACATGTAGACAAAGTTTGGTGTGTATAGTGTTACTCTCCTCTGAGCAGTATGCATTAAGTCAGCTAAATGTAAAAAACAATCCACATTCAAATCAAATTAGCCGACTTCCTGTTGGTCGTAGCTGATGACTGTGAATTAGAAAGTTGTCCGTCTTGATAAGAACAATTTTTGTACTGAGTTTGGTGTCTGTAGCTAAAACTAACCCCCCCACTTTTGACAAAAGGTGGCGCTATAGAGTGCCTCTTCCACGCCCTCTTATGAACTTTTGCCAGTGTCTAGCTGTCACTAATACTGATATGTGTTCTGAGTTTGATGAAATTCTAAGCATGTTATATGCCTCAAAATCACCTGAGAAATATTCCAGTTTGACATGTTGCCACGGCAACAATATTTTTAGATATCCAATTTCCCCCAGCAGATTCATATCGGCTGTGTTTTAACATTATTCTGATGAAGTTTGAAGCAAATCGAGTAAAAATAAGATGCTGAATTCAAAGCATTTTGAAAATGACACACTTCCTGCTGCCAGTTGGTGGCGCTATAACTTTGACTCCTAATAGTCACATATATGTGATCGACATCATACAATGAATAATCTGATGAAGTTTGATTGAAATCAGGAAATGTATGTGGATGGTATTAGACACTTCCTGTTTCTCAATTCTCGCCATAATTTCAATGCCTCGCCACGAGCAAACCGTTCGAGATATCAAAAATCCCCTGCCAATTTTTCATCCTCAATGTCTTGAGATCATGTTGACCGAGTTTGGTGGTAATCGAGTAAAAAACCTATGACAAATATATAAAATTCCAGAGCATGCGCTTTTTACATAACTCTAAATAGCTGACTTCCTGTTGGGCGGAGCCCAATGACATGCAATACGAAAATTGTTCGGCACAATGAGATCTATATGTGTATTGAGTTTCATATGAATATGTGCAAGTATGTGTGAGCTATACATCAACATTTCTGACTGTGTTCCAGGGGGCGCTGTAGAGCCCCTGTTCCACGCCCGGGTCCCAGCCTCTGCAGGCTCCTAAAGGGCACAGATTCCAAAGTGTGTGCACATTTTCAAGAGTTTTTGAGTATGTTAGGGACCCCAAAAGACCCCACAACTTTGACGAAAAATATGAATAATAAACCCTAAATAGCCAACTTCCTGTTGGGCGGAGCCTATGACATGCAGTACGAAAGTTGTTTGGTGTAATGAGATCTACATGTGTACCGAATTTCATGTGTCTATGTGCAAGTATGTATGATATATGGCCCTCAGTATTCCAGGGGGCACTGTAGAGCCCCTGTGCCATGCCCGTGTATCAGTCTCTGCCCGACCCTAATGGCCGCAGGTTCCAATCTGTGTGCCAATTTTCAAGAGTTTTCGAGCATGTTAAGGACCCCAAAAGCCCCCGTAACGTTAGAAAAAAAAATAATAATAATAAATATAGCTGCAAGCAGCGATGGGCGGGCTCAAGCCACCAATGCCATCGCCACCCCGGTGGCATCAGGTAAACTGTGCCCAGCGGGCACATGCATTCACAATATCCCTCTGGCAGTGAGGTTTTAAAGGATATGGCATTTAAAGGGTTAATCCGAATCATCTAGACCAGTGGTTCCCAACCTTTTTCAACTCGCGGCCCACACAACCAAACACATATGTTTGCGTGGCCCACTTCAAAAAATTAACTGACCCCGCTATTGTTGGGTTAATAACTTAGTACTCCGAAGCTAGATTTTAAACTGTATTTATTGAATAAACTAGGGCTGTGCGATATGGACAAAAAAAAAAAAACTATCGCGATTTTTTTTATCAATTTTGCAATTGTGACACACATCGATATGCTTTTACAGTCATAAATGCATTCAGGATTAATTTGAAACATATTTCCAAAAGAAAACCAATCAGAGCTTTATCAAAAAGTCATCTCTAGAACAGACATAAGTCAAAATTATCACTATAGTGAAGATGTAAAAAAATGTATAGACTTGTGGCAAAAAAAAAAAAAAAATCCTGTATACAGGGACTTTTTTTTCTTTTTTGCCATGCATTGTTCATAGAGCTCATTAATTGTAGCGGTGCCTCAGGTGTTTGCAGTGTATGCGGTCAGCAGTGAGAGCGCATAAATATAACGCGAAAGCACATTAAAATAATGCACGAGTGCGAATCTATCTGTTCGCAGCAGATTTCCTTTGCTCTGTCACAAAACCAGTCGTGCTTGCTCAGATACACACTGCTTTGCGAGGAGAGAGTGTGCACACTTAAAACGTGTCTCCTCTCACTAAAACTGCATCCTGTTCACTAACAAATTCACTCTATGCTCATGTGTTAGACATGAATTATTTTCGCACGTTTTTATTTCTAGCCTTTTACCACAGTGAGAACGCTCTGATCCGTCAACATTGGCTCAGAAAAAAGGCGCATCACAGACAGTGTGTGAACCTGGAGTTAGGCATATGCCCAGTCTCTGTTCTCGCACTAGGCGCAATGCATTCTGATGGGATCGGATACGGGAGGTCAGGGCCGTGGAAAATTGTGGTATAAAGCGATTTAGAAATCGCGCACCGCTCAAATCGTGATTTTAGGACGTTTTCTTTTAATCGCACAGCCCTAGAATGGACTGGAAATGAACAGAAAATAATTGGCGGCCCACCTGCCAATACCACGGACCACAGGTGAAAACCACTGATCTAGACTTTAAAATCACATTCACAGAACAATATATATATATATATATTATATATATATATATATATATATATATATATATATATATATATATATATATATATATATATATATATATATATTTAGTAACACTTTACAATAAGATTTCATTTATAAACATTATGTTAACCATGAACAATATTTATATAGCATTCATTCATGTCAGTTAATATTCCAAACTTAAACATTAAAACATTGTCAAGCACATTGTACCAATTCCAAACCATATCAATCTTAAAGCTGCAGTAGGGAACTTTTGACGCTCTAGCGGTTAATAAACAGAACTGCTCGCCGTCTTGCGGAAGAACATTGTAGCTGGAGCTACTTCTCTCTGTTTATGTCTATGAAGAATCACAAAGGTACTGGGTTACTCCGCCGCGGTACCCCGAAGCAATCTAAAATAGTCTGAATATAAACACTTATTATAGGTGCACCCTAGTGATTCAGGACAAGCTAAAAAACACGGTTTGGAAAATGGATTCATGGTGTACTCGCTTATTATGTTCATTTTTCTACATTTTGAACACAAACAAAGTTACGGACCGCAGCTCTGATTGGTTGTTTTTTTACCGGGAGCGCATGACTTTCTGCAAATGGCAATAGGACCACTGGGAGGAGCCAGAGGAGCTTGATTTTTTTCACAGATTATCTGTCTCATATTCTACTGTCAGGACATAATGACAGGTTTAATAAATATGTAAAAAAATATTTTTTTACAAAAGTTCCCTACAGCACCTTTAATAAAGCATTATTTTTATTTAATATTTATGAGTGCTATTCAATAGTCCAGGAAAGCTGGAAGAGAAAACTCCTT
>NW_020528613.1:0-19924 GCF_003368295.1 Carassius auratus
TTTAACTCCATACCGAAGTCCCAGATAGCAGACAATGAAAATATAAATTATAAAATATAGCTGCAAGCAGCGATGGCGGGCTCAAGCCACCAATGCCATAACCCCTGTGCATCAGGTAACTGTGCCCAGCGGGCACATGCATTCACAATATATCCCTCTGGCAAGTGAGGTTTTTAAAGGATACGGCAGTTAAAGGGTTAATCCGAATCATCTAGACTTTAAAATCACATTCACAGAACAATATATATATATATATATATATAATATATATATATATATTATATATATATATAATATATATGTATTATATGTATATGTATATGTAAATATATGTATATATATATATATATAACTTTAGTAACACTGTACAATAAGATTTTATTTATAAACATTATGTAACATGAACAATATTTATATAGCATTCATTCATGTCAGTTAATATTCCAAACTTAAACATGAAAACATAGTTTTATTGTGATTTTTTTTTCCAAGTACATTTTACCAATTCCAAACCATATCAATCTTAATAACTACCATTATTTTTTATTTAATCATTTATGAGTGCTATACAATAGTCCAGGAAAGCTGGAAGAGAAAAACTCCTTGGGCCCTATCTTGCACCCAGCGCAATTGACTTTGTACACCGACGCATGTGTCATTCCTATTTTGCACCTGCGCAAAGCGCGCTTTTTCCCTCCACAGAAGAACGTCGCTAAACTAGTGAATGAACTTGCGCTCCCTGGGCGGTTCAGCGCAAAAAAGGAGGCTTGTTCCGGCGCAAACAATCCCTGGTGCTATTTTGCTGTTCCATTAAACAATTGCGCCACTGACCAGAAAAACCTAGTCTAAAGTCAAACGCGTTGTTCATTATGCTGTTTTAAGGGCGCATGCTTGACCATAATGTATAGCGTGCACAACGCGCATACACTTTGCTCATGTAATCTACACAGATGCAACAGTTATTTTTGCAAATCATAAATTGTTACACTAAAAAAATATTAACACATGAGATGACGGAAATCATGACGCTATTTTGGGTGGGTTTCTCCCATCCTCATACAACACAACTTCTCTGTCTTTCACTGCTCTTACAAGAACATCAGTCTCCTCGGCTGTGAACCGCTCCTGGCGTGCGCCTGGTAAATACGCCATAATAGCAATCCATAATGGAACTTGCGCACCTGCTTTTTAAGGGAATGTTGGATGACGCTCTGATTGGTTTATTTCACGTTACGCCCAAACACACCTATGAATAATGAAGCTACTTCAGACCAACCCATTTTAGATTTGCGCCGGGCGCAAGAGCCATTTATCCTGCCGGGAAAATAGCAACAGCGCCGAGACCCGCCCACAAAGTTACTTGCGCTTCGCGCTTTGACACTTGCGTTTCAGATCGTTTAAATAGGGCCCTTATATTCATGTGTGCAGATTTATTAGGCATGTTTTCTTTTACAGATGAAATGCGCTAAAATAGAGTTTTAACTCAAACTGTAAGGTCGAAAATTATGAAATACCCATGAGAAATATCAAACACAAATGCAATACAGAAATTGATAAGTTAAGACTTGACCATTGTACAAAAAATGCTGACTGGGTCATGAGGTAAGAAAGAAGAAGAAAAAGCAGGTCAAGAAGAACTGACAACACACACACACACACACACACACACACATTACCCACAGTGACAGTGGGACTGAGTGACATCAGATGTATGATAGTTTTTTAATTTTCTATCATCCATATAGTGTTGTATAGTCATGAAACTATGCATATTTCCTCAGAATGACTTGTCTTCTATGTGTACATTTTTTTTTGAAGTGTTTAGAAGCTGCACTTTAAAAAAATAAAAAGACATTTACTGGTTCCTTTTTAACTATTATTTCAAAAATCACCACGACAAAACCATTCAAGCTATCCAAAATTCATTCACACCTGTTGTGTAAGATTAATTCTTTAAACAGTGGTAAAAAGAGGATGTGGTGCTGAACCTTCAAGAGTCACTCAAAACGTATCTGTCCATAAAGCCTATAAAAAATTATTCTTAATATACAGTTCACAATACTTCAGCTTGTTATTCTAATTAAGTGAGGGTCACTTTATCAGTAAAATACATACAATTCATATTATTTTTTTGAAAAGATTTCTATAAATGATTTAAATTATACTCGTTTCTACAATAATTATTTAAAAGTAATCCTATAGCTCCCTCTGGTGGCCATTATTGGTACTAAGAATTGCAAGCTTGATTTATAAGTTATGATAGTTTTAATTTTATGCTGGCTCTTGAAAATGATAAAGCTATGAAACTTACTGTGCTTCCTTCAAATGATGACTTCTACTTATATAAAAAATTATGAAGAGTTAGAATGAAACATTTTAAAGATATAGTAAAATAACTATTGTATTTTTTATGTTACTTTAATACATCGCTATGGCCAACAACCTTTAAGCTATCCTAAAACCCATTCACAATTTAACATCTCAGTATATTGGCTTCATGTTAAAAAAAGTTTGGTGTGAAATACTTGTGTCTTCTTGGAGGAGTATGAAATCATTTCCAGGCTGATTTTATCATTAAATCCACAATAGAATTTCTGAGTTCTGTATCAATCTGTGTTTTGTTTGTTTATTTTATTTATTTTTTTTCATAGGAAGATAACTGATCCTTTACTCTCCTTCTTAATAAATGTGCTTATAAACCAAAAACAAGCTATTTATAGCTGTATTTATAAACTGCTTACTAACTGACTATTAATATTGGGACAAGGCTTTATAAAGCATGACTGACTATTTACTTTTTGAGTTTGAAATTATTATTTGCAGCACAAATAAGGTTTTTTAGGAATTTTTAAAAATTAAAAAAACTGTCAGAAAAGGATAAGGGCCTATTTCTATGTGAGTGGGCTACATTTATTTGTTTTATAACTATAATGCATAACTATGAAATTATACAAAAATGTATAAAAAAGTACAACAGCAATTGTTTTCCAATGTTTTTTATTAATTAATAGTATAATTTTTATTTGGATTTACATTTAAAAAAATTAGCCTACTGCAATCATTCTAAACAGCTTGAATAAAACCTGTTTAATATTTATTATAGACCACTGTAACTGTGTATAATCTAACAAACAAGTTTATTATGAAAAATAAAAGTGTGTACAGAAGATAAATTGGACGATAAGAATTGCTAACAATAGTATAATAGAGCATGTTTTATGTTTTTAGGCGTTTAGATGCAGAAATGGACAAATAAATGTAAAATAAAATGTAATTGATTTAATTAAATATAGATTAATTCTGTTAGAGCAAAATAATAATAAATACGTACACACATTAAAAAAGCAGCCAAGATGAATGAATTTCATTTTTTTATATAGATTAAAATTTAAGACAGAAGCAGCTGGTTATACGCGGTCATAAATTCAAATCCAGTAGATCCACTTCAGATATATTTCTCAACAGTTTATGTTCACGTGGCTGTTTTCGTTTTATAGTCGCCAAGCTATTATGTGTTTTGAAATAATCTTTGTCCGTGATGTGTTCGTTGCGTACGACGGAAAGGCAGAATCACTGCCAGCTCGAGAGACTATATGTTATTTCTGCCAGTCGCGCTTTCCAAATAGTCCTTGCAGACTTAAACGGGTCACAAACACTGCATTTAGCTCTTGTAGTGTTACAATGGGTTTATTGTGTGCATTTGTGGTAATATGTTATTTAAAAAAGCTCTTAAACAAGAATAAATTCGTTTGTTTTTGAGCTCGACACTGTACGCGCTGATCGGAGGCGTGATTTTCAGCTAGGCAGCCACAAATATTTCATTTTCACACAAACAGTTCAAAAACATCTAAATGTAGCTCTTGGTGTGTTCTAATTGGTTGATTGTTGTGATATCGCTGTACATAATTTATTTTAAAAGCTTAAAACAGGAATAAATTCGTTTTTTCTGAGCTCTTTACTCCAGACGCTCATGGTCACATCGGTGATTCATTTCTCCTATTTCTCACAATATCTCTGGCCATAATTATTTATCCATGAGCCCTGACCGGTAATAATCAGATATGTTGGTTTAGCTTGTCAGTGTGAATTAAATCTAAAGTTTTTATTTGTATTTTTTAACCGATTTAAAAGTGAAAGAAAAAGTCCGGTAATTGCACCTGTAGGGGCGCTATTTCTCTCAGACAATGGAAGTCTGAAGCACATATACTCAAAACAGAGGGACAGAGTGAGATGAGATGTCTGACAGTTTTTTAATTTTCTGTTATCCATACAGTGTTGTAAAGTCGTGAAACTATCCATATTTACTCAGAATGACTTTTTTCTGTATGAAAAAAGGTTTTGAAGTGTTTGGAATTTAAAAATGCAGGACAATTAATAATTTCATTTTTACTGTCATTTAAAAAAATCCACCACGACAAAACCGTTCAAGCTATCCAAAATCCATTGGCAATTTAAGTTGTTTAAAATGTTTTGGCATCATGTAGACAAAGTTTGGTGTGTATAGTGTTACTCTCCTCTGAGCAGTATGCATTAATTCACAGCTAAATGTAAAAAAAAAATCCACATTCAAATCAAAATAGCTGACTTCCTGTTGATCGTAGCTGATGACTGTGAATTAGAAAGTTGTCCGTCTTGATAAGAACAATTTTATGTACCAAGTTTGGTGTCTGTAGCTAAAACTAACCCCCCCACTTTGACAAAAGGTGGCGCTATAGAGTGCCTCATTCACGCCCCTTTTAAAAGCTTTTGCCATTGTCTAGCTATTACTAATACTGATATGTGTTTTGAGTTTCATGTAAATCTGAGCTTGTTGTCTGCCTCAAACTCACCATAACAGAACATTCAAGTTTGACACGTTGCCATGGCAACACTATATCAGATATCAATATCCCCACAACAGATTTACATCGGCCGTGTTTTGTCATTATTCTGATGAAGTTTTAAGTAAATCGAGTAAAATAAGATGCTGAATTCAAAGCATTTGGAAAATGACACACTTCCTGCTGCCAGTTGGTGGCGCTATAACGTTGACTCTTAATAGTCACATATATACAATCAGTATCATACAACGAACAAACCCATGAAGTTTGATCAAATTCAGGAAATGTATGTGGATGTTATTAGACATTTCCTGTTCCTCATTTCTCGCCATAAGTTCCACGCCTCGCCACGGGCAAAACCGTTTCGAGATATCCAAAAATCCCCTCGCAATTTTTCATCCACAATGTCTTGAGATCATGTTCACCGAGTTTTCGTGGCGAACGGGTTGAAAACCTCAGAGGAGTATTTCAAATTCCAGAGCATGCTTTTTTAAACAGCCCTGAATAGCTGACTTCCTGTTGGGCGGAGCCTATGACATAAAGCCGCGAAAGTTGTTCAGCTCAATGAGATCTATAAGTGTACTGAGTTTTCATATAAATACATGCAAGTGTGTGTGAGCTATGGTTCAAGATTTCTGACTGTGTTCCAGGGGGCGCTGTAGAGCCCCTGTGCCACGCCCGGGTCCCAGCCTCTGCGGCGTCCTGATGGCCCGCAGATTCCAATGTGTGTGCCAATTTTCAAGAGTTTTTGAGCATGTTAAGGCCCCCAAAAACCCCCGGAAGGTTTAATAAAAAATAAAAAAAAATAATAAATATAGCTGCAAGCAGCGATGGCGGGCTCAAGCCGTCAGTGCAACGCCACCCCCGGTGGCATCGGGAAAACTGTGCCCAGCGGGCATAAGCATTTACAGTAACCCTCTGGCAATCAAATTTTAAAGGGATATGGCAGTTAAAGGGTTAATCCGACCCGTCTAGACTTTGAAATCACATACACAGAACAATATATATAACTTTAGTAACACTTTATTTTAATATATATATAAATGTATAAGGTGTACATTGTAGCTGACACCTAAATTAACACATTAAAATTGTTTTATGACTGCAAGTCTTTCTCCTCAAATGCTATTGAGCTTCAAATTTGCTTTTGAGTCCATGTGAAAAAGTAGCATAATTTACATATGACTTACAGTTTGTTTTAATAAATATCAAACATTCAATTTAATGGTGCATTATAGCTGTCACCTAGATGAACAATTACAGTTGTTTTTATGACTGTAAGTCATTCTCTTCAAATGCTACTGACGTTAGAAAATTGTATAACAATATCACATGTAACTTTAGAGACGGTCCCTAAATTTGAGACTCTCGAATGTCCAATGTCAAGCCAAATTTATGCCTGTTTTTGTTTTGTTTTTTACTTTATTTTTCTTTTCTCTGTGCCGGATTGCTGATGACTTTTACCCGGGCATAGATGTCCATCCATCAATTACGAACATTCATCCGCAAATGTCCGAGCGGTCGCGAGCGCGGATGGGAGAATGGCGCATGTTTATTTTACCTGGGATGGTGCCTCCTCTGGGAGTTGGTGCCCTACGAAGACTGCGTATTCTGCATATAGGGAGCGGCGGTACTATCTGGAAGATATATTCCTCAAACCGTCGTACAAGAGGAGGTGATGCTAGTACTTCAAGCATCTCTCAAAACCTATCTGTTCATAAAGCCTATATATAAAGTCTTAATATAGTATTCCACAATATGTTGTGCTATTTCTAATATTATTGTGGTTTTTTATTGACATTGTTATTTGCTGTTATTTTTTGTTTTAATATTGTTACTGTTGTTACTTGTTGTACGGTGACCTTGAGTGGTTTGAAAGGCGCCTTAAATAAAATGCATTATTATTATTATTATTATTATTATTATTATTATTATTATTAGCTGTACACTTGATAAAAAAAATTAAATATAAACTTATGCAATTGTATATATATGTATATATAGTGTACAGTTTTCTTTTATTGCATCTTGAAATAAATGTTTCTGAGTTCTGTGTTTGTTTATTTTTTATTTTTTATTTTTATTTTTTTTTAGGAAGATTACAGCCTTTAATCTCCTCAAAATAAATGTGCATATAAACCATGAACAATTTAATTATAGCTGTATTTATAAAATGCTTACTAATGACTATTAATTTTGGGAGATGGCTATATAAAGCAGCAACAGTTGATGTTGAGGCCTAAGATATTTCTTAAGCTGTAATGATGAAAGAACAACACAACACAAAATTGCTTTTTTTTTCTGCTGGTGATTAAAGAGATGATTAAGTCTCCCTCCCTCTCTCTCTCTCTCTCTCTCTCTCTCTCTCTCTCTCTCTCTCTCTCTCTCTGACACCAAGCCCATCCCCTCTCCCACACATTCACACAAACTCAGCACACACACTTAACACACAAACACACACACACACACACACACATTACCCACAGTGACAGAGGGACAGAGTGACATCAGATGTATGGTAGTTTTTTAATTTTCTATCATCCATATAGTGTTGTATAGTCATGAAACTATGCATATTTCCTCAGCATGACTTCTATGTGTACATTTTGTTGAAGTGTTTAGAAGCTGCACTTTAAAAAAATAAAAGACATTTACTGGTTACTTTTTTACTGTTATTTCAAAAAATCACCACGACAAAACCATTCAAGCTATCCAAAATTAATTTGCATCTGTTCTGTAAGATAAATTCTTTAAACAGTGGTAAAAGAGGATGTGGTGCTGATCTTCAAGAGTCACTCAAACGTGTCTGTCCATAAAGCCTATAAAGAATTATTCTTAATATACAGTTCACAATATTTCAGCTTGTTATTCTAATAAAGTGAGGGTCATTTTATCAGTAAATACATAAAATTCATATTATTTTTCTTTGAAAGATTTCTATAAATGATTTAAATCATACTTGTTTCTACAATAATTATTTAAAAGTAATCCTATACCTCCATCTGGTGGCCATTATTGGTACTAAGAATTGCAAGCTTCATTTATAAGTTATGATAGTTTTAATTTTATGCTGGCTCTTGAAAATGATAAAGCTATTAAACTTACTGTGCTTCCTTCAAGTATATTGGCTTCATGTTAAAAAAAGTTTGGTGTGAACTACTTGTGTCTTCTTGGAGGAGTATGAAATCATTTACAGGCTGATTTTATCATAAATCCACAATAGAATTTCTGAGTTCTGTATCAATCTGTGTTGTTGTTTGTTTATTTTTATTTTTTTATTTTTCATAGGAAGATAACTGACCCTTTACTCTCCTTTTTAACAAATGTGCTTATAAACCAAAAACAAGCTATTTATAGCTGTATTTATAAACTGCTTACTACTGACTATTAATATTGGGACAAGGCTTTATAAAGCATGAACTGACTATTTACTTTTTGAGTTTGAAATTATTATTTGCAGCACAAATAAGGTTTTTTAGGATTTTTAAAAATCCCTAAAACTGTCAGAAAAGGATAAGGCCTATTTCTATGTGAGTGGCTACATTTATTTGTTTTTATAACTATAATGCATAAACTATGAAATTATACAAAATGTATAAAAAAAGTACAACAGTTATTGTTTTCCAATGTTTTTTATTAATTTTTTTTTTTTTTTTTTTTGATTTACATTTAAAAAAATTAGCCTACTGCAATCATTCTAAACAGCTTGAATAAAACCTGTCAATATTTATTATAGACCACTGTAACTGTGTATAATCTAACAAACAAGTTTATTATGAAAATAAAAGTGTGTACACCAGAAAAATTGGACGATAAAGAAATTGCTAACAATAGTATAATAGATCATGTTTTATGTTTTTAGGCGTTTAGATGCAGAAATGGACAAATAAAATGTAAAATAAAATGTAATTGATTTAATTAAATATAGATTAATTCTTGTTAGAGCAAAATAATAAATACATACGTACACACATTAAAAAAGCAGCCAAGATGAATGAGTTTCATTTTTTTTATAGATTCAAATTGAAGACAGAAGCAGCTGGTATATGCGGTCACTTAATATTCAAATCCAGTAGATCCACTTCAGATTTATTTCTCAACAGTTTATGTTCAATTGGCTGTTTTCGTTCATATTCGCCAAGCTATTTTGAAATAATCTTGTCCGTTATGTGTTCGTTCGTACGACGAAAGGCAGAATCCTGCAGCTCGAGAGATATATGTTATTCTGCCAGTGGCGGTGTCAAATAGTCTTTCACACTTAAACGAGTCACAAACACCTGCATTTAGCTCTTGCAGTGTTACAATGGGTTTATTGTGTGCATTTGTGGTAATATTTTATTTAAAAAAGCTCTTAAACAAGAATAAATTCGTTTGTTTTGAGCTCGACACTGTAAGCGCTGATCGGAGCGGTGATTTCAGATAGGCAGCCACAAATATTTAATTTTCACACAAACAGTTCAAAAACATCTGAATTTAGCTCTTGGTGTGTTCTAATTGGTTGATTGTGTGATATCGCTGTAATAATTTATTTTTAAAAGCTTTAAAACAGGAATAAATTCGTTTTTTCTGAGCTCTTTACTCCAGACGCTCGTGATCACAGCGGTGATTCATCTCTCCTATTTCTCACGTATCTCTGGCCAGAAATTATTTATCCATGAGCCCTGAACCGGTAATAATCAGATATGTTGGTTTAGCTTGTCAGTGTGAATTAAATCTAAGTATGTATTTGTATTTTTAACCGATTTAAAAGTGAAAGTAAAAGTCCGGTAATTGCACCTGTAGGGGCGCTATTTCTCTCAGACAATGGAAGTCTGAAGCACATATACTCAAACAGAGGGACAGAGTGAGATGAGATGTCTGACAGTTTTTTAATTTTCTGTTATCCATACAGTGTTGTAAAGTCGTGAAACTATCCATATTTACTCAGAATGACTTTTTTTCTGTATGAAAAAAGGTTTTGAAGTGTTTGGAATTTAAAAATGCAGGACAATTAATAATTCCATTTTTATTGTCATTTAAAAAAATCACCATGACAAAACCGTTCAAGCTATCCAAAATCCATTGGCAATTTAAGTTGTTTAAAATGTTTTGGCATCATGTAGACAAAGTTTGGTGTGTATAGTGTTACTCTCCTCTGAGCAGTATGCATTAATTCACAGCTAAATGTAAAAAAAAAATCCACATTCAAATCAAAATAGCTGACTTCCTGTTGATCGTAGCTGATGACTGTGAATTAGAAAGTTGTCCGTGTTGATAAGAACAATTTTTGTACCGAGTTTGGTGTCTGTAGCTAAAACTAACCCCCCCACTTTTGACAAAAGGTGGCGCTATAGAGTGCCTCTTCCACGCCCTTTTAAAAGCTTTTTCCATTGTCTAGCTATCAAGAATACTGATATGTGTTTTGAGTTTCATGTAAATCTGAGGTTGTTATCTGCCTCAAAATCACCATAACAGAATATTCAAGTTTGACACGTTGCCATGGCAACAATATATAAGATATCAATATCCCCACAACAGATTTACATCGGCCATGTTTTGTCATTATTCTGATGAAGTTTGAAGCAAATCGAGTAAAAATAAGATGCTGAATTCAAAGCATTTTGAAAATGACTCACTTCCTGCTGCCAGTTGGTGGCGCTATAACGTTGACTCTTAATAATCACATATATACGATCGGTATCATACATCGAACAAACCGATGAAGTTTGATCAAACTCAGGCAATGTATGTGGATGTTATTAGGCATTTCCTGTTTCTCACTTTTTGCCCTAATTTCAACGCCTCGCCACGGGCAAACCGTTCGAGATATAAAAAATCCCCTCGCAATTTTTCATCCCCAATGTCTTGAGATCATGTTCACCGAGTTTGGTGGCAATCATGTAAAAAACCTATGACAAGTATATCAAATTCCAGAACATGCTTTTTTTAAACAGCCATGAATAGCTGACTTCCTGTTGGGCGGAGCCTTTGACATAGAGCGCGAAAGTTGTTCAGCTCAATGAGATCTACAAGTGTACTGAGTTTCATATAAATATATGCAAGTGTGTGTGAGCTATGGTTCAAGATTTCTGACTGTGTTCCAGGGGGCGCTGTAGAGCCCCTGTGCCACGCCCGGGTCCCAGTCTCTGTGGCGTCCTGATGGCCGCAGATTCCAATGTGTGTGCCAATTTTCAAGAGTTTTTGAGCATGTTAAGGCCCCCAAAAACCCCCGGAAGGTTTAATAAAAAATAAAAAAAATAATAATAATAATAAGAAATATAGCTGCAAGCAGCGATGTCGGGCTCAAGCCATCAGTGCAACCCCACCCCGGTGGCATCAGGATAACTGTGCCCAGCGGGCATAAGCATTTACAGTAACCCTCTGACAATCAGTTTTAAGGGATGCGGCAGTTAAAGGGTTAATCCGACCAATCTAGACTTTGAAATCACATACACAGAACAATATATATAACTTTAGTAACACTTTATTTTAATATTTATAAAAAATGTATAAGGTGTGCATTGTAGCTGACACCTATATGAACACATTACAATCGCTTTGTGACTGCAAGTCTTTCTTCTCAAATGCTATTGAGCTTCAAATTTGCATTTGAGCCCATGTGAAAAAGTAGCATAATTTACATATGACTTACAGTTTGTTGTAATAAATATCAAACATTCAATTTAATTGTGCATTATAGCTGTCACCTAGATGAACAATTACAGTTGTTTTTATGACTGTAAGTCATTCTCTTCAAATGCTACTGACGTTAGAAAAGTGTATAACAATATCACATGTAACTTTAGAGACCGGCCCTAAATTTGAGACTCTAGAAAGTCCAATGTCAAGACAACTTTATGCCTGTTTTATTTTCTTTAGTTTTCTTTTCTCTGTGCCGGATTGCTGATGTCCTATACCCAGGCATAGATGTCCATCCATCAATTACGAACATTCAGCCGCAAACATGAGGTGTGAGCGGTCGCGAGCGCGGATGGGAGAATGGCGCATGTTTTTTTTTTTGTTTTTTTTTTTGAGCAACTGGGATGGTGCCCCCTCTGGGAGTTGGTGCCCTACGAAGACTGCATACTATGTTATACTGCATAATGTTAACAAATTAGACATTATTTTACAGTGTTACCAAATCCTTAAATAATGTATTAGTGTTTTGTAATGATTTTAATGACCTATAAGCATTTGTGAAATAGTTTTGCTTGCATTGCAGCTTTATCTGTCAGTTGAAGAGTTTTACTGTTACATCCATGAGATTAATAAATGTCATGTCACGTCACAGGTTGTCATAGGTCAGTATCAAATGAGTTTGAAATTATTATTTGCAGCACAAATTAGGGTTCTTAGGATGTTTTTAAATCCCTAAAACTGTCAGAAAAGGATAAGGCCTAAGAGATTTCTTAACCTGTAATGTAAGGAAAAAAAACCACCATTAGCAACAACAAAAACAATAACAATTTAAAATACAATTTTTTTTTTCCTGATTATTAAAGGGATGATTAGGTCTCTCTCTCTCTCTCTCTGCCAGACAGCCCCTCCCTACAGTCCACACACACTGTCACAGTCACCAACCCCCTCACACTCCCCCTCCCTCTCCCCCTCCCTTCCCTCACACAGACAGGGTGGCCAGAGTGAGATCATGTCAGTTGAGAAGTCTGACAGTTTTTTTAATTTTCTTTTATCCATACAGTGTTGTAAAGTCGTGAAACTATGCATATTTCCTCAGAATGATTTGATCTTTGTATAAAAAAATGCTTTGAAGTGTTTGGAAGCTGCAATTTAAACATACAAGACAATTAATGTTTCCCTTTTTACTGTCATTTCAAAAATTCACCACGACAAAACCGTTCAAGCTAACCAAAATCCGTTCGCAATTTAAGTTCCTCAATGGTTTTTCTTCATGTAGACAAAGTTTGGTGTGTATAGTGTACTTCCCCTGTGAGGAGTATGCATTAATTCACAACTGTAAAATCTCAAAAATACACATTCAAATCAAAATAGCCGACTTCCTGTTGATCGTAGCTTATGACTGTGAATTAGAAAGTTGTCCGTCTTGATTAGAACAATTTATGTACCAAGTTTTGTGTCTGTAGCTAAAACTAACCCCCCCACTTTTGACAAAAGGTGGCGCTATAGCGTGCCTCCTTCACGCCCTTTTAAAAGCTTTTGCCATTGTCTAGCTATCAATAATACCGATATGTATTTTGAGTTTCATGTAAGTCTGAGCTTGTTGTCTGCCTCAAACTCACCATAACAGAACATTCAAGTTTGACACGTTGCCATGGCAACGCCATATTAGATATCAATATCCCCACAACAGATTTACACCGGCCGTGTTTTGTCATTATTCTGATGAAGTTTTAAGGAAATCGAGTAAAAATAAGATGCTAAATTCAAAACATTTTGAAAATGACTCACTTCCTGCTGCCAGTTGGTGGCGCTATAACGTTGACTCTTAATAGTCACATATATACGATCGGTATCATACAACGAACAAACCAATGAAGTTTGATCAAATTCAGGAAATGTATGTGGACGTTATTAGACATTTCCTGTTTCTCATTTCTCGCCATAATTTCAACGCCTCACCACGGGCAAACCGTTCGAGATATCAAAAATCCCCTCGCAATTTTTCATCCCCAATGTCTTGAGATCATGTTCACCGAGTTTCGTGACGAACGGGTTGAAAACCTCAGAGGAGTATTTCAAATTCCAGAGCATGCTTTTTTTAAACAGCCCTGAATAGTTGACTTCCTGTTGGGCGGAGCCTAAGACATAAAGTGTGAAAGTTGTTCGGCTTAATGAGATCTATAAGTGTACCGAGTTTCATATAAATACATGCAAGTGTGTGTGAGCTATGGTTCAAGATTTCTGAAGGTGTTCCAGGGGGCGCTGTAGAGTCCCTGTGCCACGCCCGGGTCCCAGCCTCTGCAGCCTCCTGATGGCCGCAGATTCCAATGTGTGTGCCAATTTTTAAGAGTTTTTGAGCATGTTAAGGCCCCTAAAAACCCCCGGAAGGTTTAATAAAAAATAAAAAAAATAATAATAAGAAGAATAATCCTTAGAAGAACAATAGGGCTCTTCGCCCCTTCGGGCTTGAGCCCTAAATATAGCTGCAAGCAGCAATGTCGGGCTCAAGCCATCAGTGCAACGCCACCCCGGTGGCATCGGGAAAACTGTGCCCAGCGGGCATAAGCATTTACAGTAACCCTCTGACAACCAAGTTTTAAGGGATGCGGCAGTTAAAGGGTTAATCCGACCAATCTAGACTTTGAAATCACATACACAGAACAATATATATATAACTTTAGTAATACTTTATTTTTATATTTATAAAAAATGTATAAGGTGTGCATTGTAGCTGACACCTATATGAACACATTACAATTGTTTTGTGACTGCAAGTCTTTCTTCTCAAATGCTATTGAGCTTCAAATTTGCATTTGAGCCCATGTGAAAAAGTAGCATAATTTACATATGACTTACAGTTTGTTGTAATAAATATCAAACATTCAAATTAATTGTGCATTATAGCTGTCACCTAGATGAACAATTACAGTTGTTTTTATGACTGTAAGTCATTCTCTTCAAATGCTACTGACGTTAGAAAAGTGTATAACAATATCACATGTAACTTTAGAGACCGGCCCTAAATTTGAGACTCTCGAATGTCCAATGTCAAGACAACTTTATGCCTGTTTTTTTTTTCTTTAGTTTTCTTTTCTCTGTGCCGGATTGCTGATGTGCTATACCCAGGCATAGATGTCTATCCATCAATTACGAACATTCAGCCGCAAACATGAGGTGTGAGCGGTCGCGAGCACATATTGGAGAATGGCGCATGTTTTTTTTTGGTTTTTTTTTTGAGCAACTGGGATGGTGCCCCCTCTGGGAGTTGGTGCCCTACGAAGACTGCGTATTCTGCATATAGGGAGCGGCGGTACTATCTGGAAGATATATTCCTCAAACCGTCGTACAAGAGGAGGTGATGCTAGTACTTCAAGAATCTCTCAAAACCTATCTGTTCATAAAGCCTATATATAAAGTCTTAATATAGTATTCCACAATATGTTGTGCTATTCTAATACTATTGTGTTTTTTTATTGACATTGTTATTTGCTGTTATTTTTTGTTTTAATATTGTTACTGTTGTTACTTGTTGTACGGTGACCTTGAGTGGTTTGAAAGGCGCCTTAAATAAAATGCATTATTATTATTATTATTATTTTTATTATTATTATTAGCTGTACCCTTGATAAAAAAAATAAATAAACTTATGCAATTATATATATATATATATATATATATATATATATATATATATATATATATATATATATATAGTGTACAGTTTTCTTTTATTGCATCTTGAAATAAATGTTTCTGAGCTCTGTGTTTGTTTATTTTGTTTATTTTTATTTTTATTTTTATTTTTAGGAAGATTACAGTCTTTAATCTCCTCAAAATAAATGTGCATATAAACCATGAACAATTTAATTATAGCTGTATTTATAAAATGCTTACTAATGACTATTAATTTTGGGAGTAGGCTAGCAACAGTTGATGTTGAGGCCTAAGATATTTCTTAAGCTGTAATAATGAAAAAACAACAACAACACCAAATTGCTTTTTTTTCTGCTGGTGATTAAAGAGATGATTAAGTCTCCCTCCCTCTCTCTCTCTATCTCTCTCTCTCTCTCTGACACCAAGCCCATCCCCTCTCCCACACATTCACACAAACTCAGCACACACACTTAACACACAAACACACACACACACACACACACACATTACCCAGAGGGACAGAGTGACATCAGATGTATGGTAGTTTTTTAATTTTCTATCATCCATATAGTGTTGTATAGTCATGAAACTATGCATATTTCCTCAGCATGACTTGTCTTCTATGTGTACATTTTGTTGAAGTGTTTAGAAGCTGCACTTAAAAAAATAAAAGACATTTACTGGTTCCTTTTTTACTGTTATTTCAAAAAATCACCATGACAAAACCATTCAAGCTATCCAAAATTAATTCGCACCTGTTCTGTAAGATACATTCTTTAAACAGTGGTAAAAGAGGATGTGGTGCTGATCCTTCAAGAGTCACTCCAAACTTATCTGTCCATAAAGCCTATAAAGAATTATTCTTAATACACAGTATTTCACAATACTTCAGCATATTATTCTAATTAAGTGAGGGTCATTTTATCAGTAAAATACATATTATTTTTCTTTGAAAGATTTCTATAAATGATTTAAATCATACTTGTTTCTACAATAATTATTTAAAAGTAATCATATATTGGTACTAAGAATTGCAAGCTTGATTTATAAGTTATGATAGTTTTAATTTTATGCTGGCTCTTGAAAATGATAAAGCTATGAAACTTACTGTGCTTCTTTCAAATGATTACTTCTACGTATATAAAAAAATTATGAAGAGTTGGAATGAAGAATGTTAAAGATATAGTAAAATAACTATTGTATTTTTTTTATGTTACTTTAATAAATCGGTATGGCCACACCATTTAAGGTATCCTAAACCCATTCGCAATTTAACATCTTCAGTATATTGGCATCATGTTGAAAAAGTTTGGTGTGAACTACTTGTGTCTTCTTGGAGGAGTATGATTCATTTACAGGCTGATTTGATCATAAATCCACAATAAAATTTCTGAGTTCTGTATCAATCTGTGTTGTTGTTTGTTTATTTTCATTTTTTTATTTTTCATAGGAAGATAACTGACCCTTTACTCTCCTTTTTAATAAATGTGCTTATAAACCAAGATCAAGCTATTTATAGCTGTATTTATAAGCTGCTTATTAATGACTATTTAAGTTGGGACAAGACTTTATAAAGCATGAACTGACTATTTACTAATGAGTGCAGTTATTATAAAGTGTTACCAATGCATTTACTAATGTTAACAAATTAGACATTATTTTACAGTGTTATAAAATCCTTTAATGACTTATAAGCATTTGTGAAAGTTCTGCTTACATTACAGCTTAGTCTTCATCTGTGAGCTGAACAGTTTTACTGTTACATCCATGAGATTATGTAAATTAAGATAAATGTCATGTCACAGGATGGAATAGGTCAGTATCAAATGAGATTGAAATTATTATTTGCAGCACAAATAAGTATTTTTAGAATTTTGTTTTTAATTCCTGAAACTGTCAGAAAAGGATAAGGCCTAAGAGATTTCTTAAACTGTAATGAAAACAGCAATGTTAGCAAAAGCAACAAAAAATAACAATTTAAAATAAAAAAAATGTTCTGGTGATTAAAGAGATGATTAAGTATCTCTCTCTCTCTCTCTTTCTCTCTCTCTCTCTTTCTCTCTCTCATTGTGTCTGCCACTCAGCTCATGCCCATCCCCCACTCACAGACACACACACACTCAGTCAGCACACATACATTCCTCAAACAGAGGGACAGAGTGAGTTGAGATGTCTGACAGTTTTTTAATTTTCTTTTAATCATACAGTGTTGTAAAGTCATGAAACTATGCATATGTCCTCAGAATGATTTGATCTCTGTATGAATTTTTTTTAAGTGTTTGGAAGCTGCAATTTAAAAATACAAGACAATTAATGATTCCCTTTTTACTGTCATTTCAAAAAATCACCACGACAAAACCATTCAAGCTAACCAAAATCCGTTCGCAATTTAAGTTCCTCAATGTTTTTTCAACATGTAGACAAAGTTTGGTGAGTATAGTGAACATTTCCTGTGAGGAGTATGCATTAAATCAGAGCTCAATTTAAATATTCAAATCAAAATAGCCGACTTCCTGTTGGTCGTAGCTGATGACTGTGAATTAGAATGTTGTCCGTCTTGAAAAGAACAATTTATGTACCAAGTTTGGTGTCTGTAGCTAAAACTAACCCCCCCACTTTTGACAAAAGGTGGCGCTATAGAGTGCCTCCTTCACACCCTTTTAAAAGCTTTTGCCATTGTCTAGCTATCACTAATACTGATATGTGTTTTGAGTTTCATGTAAATCTGAGCTTGCTGTCTGCCTCAAACTCACCATAACAGAACATTCAAGTTTGAAACGTTGCCATGGTAACACTATATCAGATATCAATGTCCCCACAACAGATTTACATCGGCTGTGTTTTGTCATTATTCTGATGAAGTTTTAAGTAAATAGAGTAAAAATAAGATGCTGAATTCAAAGCATTTGGAAAATGACACACTTCCTGCTGCCAGTTGGTGGCGCTATAATGTTGACTCTTAATAGTCACATATATACGATCGGTATTATACAACGAACAAACCAATGAAGTTTGATCAAATTCAGGAAAGGTATGTGGATGTTATTAGACATTTCCTGTTTCTTATTTCTAGCCATAAATTCCACGCCTCGCCACGGGCAAACCGTTCGAGATATCAAAAATCCCCTCGCAATTTTTCATCCCCAATGTCTTGAGATCATGTTCACAGAGTTTCATAGCGAACGGGTTGAAAACCTCAGAGGAGTATTTCAAATTCCAGAGCATGCTTTTTTTAAACAGCCCTGAATAGCTGACTTCCTGTTGGGCGGAGCCTATGACATAAAGTGTGAAAGTTGTTCGGCTCAATGAGATCTATAAGTGTACTGAGTTTCATATAAATACATGAAAGTGTGTGTGAGCTATGGTTCAAGATTTCTGACTGTGTTCCAGGGGGCGCTGTAGAGCCCCTGTGCCACGCCCGGGTCCCAGCCTCTGCAGCGTCCTGATGGCCACAGATTCCAATGTGTGTGCCAATTTTCAAGAGTTTTTGAGCATGTTAAGGCCCCCAAAAACCCCCGGAAGGTTTAATAAAAAATAAAAAAAATAATAATAAGAAGAATAATCCTTAGAAGAACAATAGGGCTCTTCGCCCCTTCGGGCTTGAGCCCTAAATATAGCTGCAAGCAGCGATGGCGGGCTCAAGCCACCAATGCCATCGCCACCCCGGTGGCATCAGGTAAACTATGCCCAGTGGGCACATGCATTCACAATATCCCTCTGGCAGTGAGGTTTTAAAGGATATGGCAGTTTAAAGGGTTAATCCGAATCATCTAGACTTTAAAATCAACATTCACAGAACAATATATATATATATATATATATATATATATATATATATATATATATATATATATATATATATTTAGTAACACTACAATAGGAACAATAAGGAACACTACAAAAATGAACAATAAGATTTCATTTATAAACATTATGTTAACATGAACAATATTTATATAGCATTCATTCATGTCAGTTAATATTCCAACTTAAACATTAAAACATTGTTTTATTGTGATTTTTTTTCCAAGCACATTTTTACCAATTCCAAACCATATCAATCTTAATAACTACCATTATTTTTTGTTTAATCATTTATGAGTGCTATACAATAGTCCAGGAAAGCTGGAAGAGAAAACCTCCTTATATTCATGTGGCAGAATTATTAGGCATGTTTTCTTTACAGATGAAATGCGCTAAAAAAGAGTTTTAACTCAAACTATTTTAACTCAAGTCGAAAATTATGAAATAACCATGAGAAATATCAAACACAAATGCAATACAGAAATGGATAAGTTAAGACTTGACCATTGTACAAAAATGCTGACTGGGTCATGAGGTCAGAAAAGAAGAAGAAAAAAAAAACAGGTCAAGAAGAACTGAAAAATAATTGCAAAATAATTAGGAATTAATGTGAAGATTAATTTTTAGTCAATTCTGCAAGACTAATCCCGGATTCTGGAAGATATATTCCTCAAACCATCGGACAAGAAGAGGTGGTGCTGGTCCTTCACGAGTCACTCTAATCTGTTCATAAAGCCTATATATAAAGTCTTAATATATAGTATTTCACAATACTTCATGGTATTCTAAGTAAATCATTTTTTGGAATCTTAGATCTCTCAGAACCTGACACATTGTAATTCTGAGACTCCAGGAAAGTGGCAGTTCTGTAAAATGTTGGCACTGGAGACTAAATGCTCCCTGATAGTTTCACACCTAATTCACTTAACACACACACACACACACACACACACACACACACACACACACACACACATTACCCACAGTGACAGAGGGACAGAGTGACATCAGATGTATGATAGTTTTTT
>NW_020528614.1:0-117205 GCF_003368295.1 Carassius auratus
GCTAGACACCCGAGGCTTCGCACTCTACCCGGCGGCGGAAGTGCTCGCAGGCGGCGTCGAGATCGTAAACAAAGGCGGGGGAAGCGCGGAGGTCTAAGAGCTAAGCTAAAGCTAACACCGCTCCGGCTCTCTTTACCCAGCATTTTCTCGCTAATGTGCGGTCACTGGTGAACAAAATGGATGAGTTACGACTCCGCATCACCCACAGTAAGAAACTTCTGGACTGCAATGTCATGGTTTTCACAGAAACATGGCTACACAGCGACGTACCCAACAATGCTATTGAGCTAGCAGGACGCACACGCTCCGGGCAGATAGAACGGCAGATGACTCCGGCAAGACAAGAGGTGGTGGATTGTGCATTTATGTCAACAAAGCTTGGTGTACGAACACTGTCATTGTGGGAGACACTGCTCAGCTAACCTAGAGTTTCTCATGGTTAAATGTAGACCTTTTATCTGCCACGGGAGTTCACTTCCACCATAATAACCGCAGTCTATATTCCACCGGATGCTAATGCCAAGCTTGCTTTGAACGAACTTCATGCAGCCATTAGTAAACAACAGACTGCTCACCCGGAGGCTGCTTTTATTGTCGCGGGTGATTTTAATCACTGCAAATTAAAAACAGTACTCCCCAAATTTCACCAGCATGTTTCCTGCCACACCAGAGGAGACAAAACTTTGGATCATGTTTATACAAACATTAATGGAGCTTACATCGCGAGCCCCCTCCCCACCTCGGACAGTCTGATCACCTTTCTTTGTTTCTCACCCCTAAGTATTCACCCCTCATCAACCGTGTGAAGCCATCAGTGAGGACCATCAAAGTGTGGCCAACTGGAGCTGACTCTTTACTTCAAGACAGGTTTCAACACACTGACTGGAGTATTGCTTCACAGGCTGCCTGTGGCTCTCACACGGACATTGATATCTACACCTCCTCTGTACTGGATCACATCAACTCCACCATTGACAGTGTAACAACAGAAAAACAGATAACAACATACCCTAATCAGAAGCCATGGATGAACAAGGAGGTGCGACTTCTGCTGAAAGCCCGCAACACCGCTTTCAGGTCAGACGACGCTCAGGCCTACAGTAAATCCAGGGCTAACCTGAAAGGGGCATCAAAAAGGCGAAGTACTGCTACAAGTTGAAGGTAGAGGAACACTTTTCCAACTCTGACCCCCGACGCATGTGGCAGGGCATCCAGATCATCAGTGACTACAAGTCAAGCAACTCCACACCAACAGTCACGGACGTCTCCTTCCTTAACGAGCTAAATGACTTTTATGCTCGCTTCAACAGCGACAGCAAGGAGACGGCCACCAAAATCTCAGCCTCTTCAGACCACCAACCTCTCAAACTCACCTCCACAGATGTCCACACTGCACTGAGCCGGATCAACGCACGCAAGGCTGCTGGCCGGATGGCATTCCTGGACGTGTGCTTAGGGCATGTGCAGAGCAGCTTGCAGGGGTCTTCACAGACATTTTCAACATGGCCCCTCATACCAATGCAACTGTCCTACCTGTTTCATAGTCCACATCCCCATTTGTGCCAGTACCAAAACCATTCCCTCCCCAACGGTGGCTCAAATGACTATCGCCCCGTAAGCACTCACACCCATGCATTATGAAAGTGTCTTCGAGCAGACTGCGTCCTAGCACATCTCAAAGACTAGCCTCCACCCACACCTGGGACCCACGACCACCTTTGCCTACCCGCAGAAATAGGGAGCAACAGAGGATGAGGCAGTATCACAGTGCTAGCATCTCTGCACTCACACACCTGGACCATAACAACACGTATGTTGGATGTGTTTGTTGACTTCAGTTTCAGCCATTAATACACCGTCATTCCCTCCAAGCTGACCACAAAACTTGGAGGACCCTGGACATTAAAGCAGACATCCCCTCTGCAAGCTGAGATTAATGGACTTTCCTGACCAACAGGCCATCAAGGCATTGTTCGGTCAGGCCACAAACCACTCCACCACATCACACTAACACTGGGCGTACCACAGGGCTGTGTGCTGAGCCCATTCCTCTACTCCCTTTACACCCACGACTGCAAGCTGTGCATGGATCCAACTCCATCATTAAGTTTTGCAGACGACACCACGGTGATTGGCTCAATCAGTGACAACGATGAGACTGCCTACAGGGAAGAGATTCAGCACCTGGCCACATGGTGCGCTGACATAACCCTGCTCCTTACACCAATAAGACCAAGGAGCTCATTGTGGACTTCAGGAAGAAGAAAGGAAGCACGCATGACCCCATCCACATTAACGGGGATGGTTGTTGATCGTGTCTCCAGCTTCAAGTTCCTGGGAACCACCATCTCGGAGGAACCTGTCCTGGGCCACAAACACCTCCAGCCTGGTCAAAAGGCTCACCAGCGCCTTTTCTTCCTCAGGACACTGAAGAAGAACCCAGTTGTCTTCAACCATCCTGGTGACTTTTACCGGTGTGCGATCGATGAGGCATCTGACCATTGCATCACAGTCTGGTAATGGGAACTGCTCAGTGGCTGACCGCAAGGCACTGCAGAAGGTGGTGAAAACTGCCCAGCGGCATCACAGGGACACACTTCCTGCTCTTGAGGACATCCAGAAGAAACGCTGTCCTACGTCGAGCTCGCAGCATTCTCAAGGACTCCTCTCACCCTGACCACGAACTGTTTTAACCTCCTCCCCTCCGGAAGGCGTTTCAGGAGCCTCCGGACAAGGAACCACAAGATTCAGGAAACAGCTTTTTCCCTAAAGCTGTCTCCTTGCTGAACTCTGCCTCTGACACCCCTCAACACCCCCCACACCACCACATAGATTCCTCCCCCTCATTCAACACTCTGATTTATTTATTTACTCACAACAAGCAAAAAGTAAAGCTTGTTATTACTTGCACTACAGCCTGTTCATCCAGGAACAACTGTATAATCCATTTGCACATTGAAAATATTTTTTTTCTATGCACTTTACTGATCCATTGCAATACTGTAAATTAATGTTCATAGTTCTGCCTATAGTGTACATACACTTTTACATAGCCCATCTGTATAGTATTTCATAGTACACCTATCTGTATATCGTGCTTATAGTATTTAATATCTGTAATTTATGTCCATAATAACTTACCTGTATAGTTATTGTACATATTATAGACCTTTATTCTGTACTTACTGCTTATTGCACTTCTGGTTAAAATGCTAACTGCATTTCGTTGCCTTGTACCTACATGTGCAGTGACAATAAAGTTGAATCTAATCTAATCTAATCTAACAACATTAAAAACAGTCTTACAGCATCTGCAAAAACATTGTGTTTCATAAGGCATAAGCATCCTGCAGTTTGGCAAGGTTTGCACTGAATATTGAATGAAACAGCTTTCTCTAATAGAGAGAAAAGCTTTTGAGCAGATTTCGGCTAGATTTCACTTCATTTGAACAGATGCAGTATTTCAACATTACTGCTCTCAGAAACCTCTAAACTGACAATCTTGAGCATTGAAAGCTCAAACAAAAGTTTTTTTGCATATAACTCCTAACACATAAAAACAGTCTTACAGCATTGCAAAAACATTGTATTTCATAAGGCATAAGCATCCTTCAGTTTGGCAAGATTTGCACTGAATATGAATGAAACCGCTTTCTCTAATAGAGAGAAAAGCTTTTCAGCAGATTTGGGCTAGATTTCACTTCATTTGAACAGAAGCAGTATTTCAACATTACTGCTCTCAGAAACCTGTTTTTGTGCATATAACTTCTAACACATTAAAAACAGTCTTACAGCATTTGCAAAAACATTGTGTTTCATAAGGCATAAGCATCCTGCAGTTTGTCAAGATTTGCATTGAATATTGAATGAAACAGCTTTCTCTAATAGAGAGAAAAGCTTTTGAGCAGATTTGGGCTAGATTTCACTTCATTTGAACAGAAGCAGTATTTCAACATTACTGCTCTCAGAAACCTGTTTTTGTGCATATAACTTCTAACACATTAAAAACAGTCTTACAGCATTGCAAAAACATTGTGTTTCATAAGGCATAAGCATCCTGCAGTTTGGCAAGATTTGCACTGAATATTGAATGAAACAGCTTTCTCTAATAGAGAGAAAAGCTTTTGAGCAGATTTCGGCTAGATTTCACTTCATTTGAACAGATGCAGTATTTCAACATTACTGCTCTCAGAAACCTCTAAACTGACAATCTTGAGCATTGAAGCTCAAACATAAGTTTATGTGCATATAACTTCTAAACACATTAAAAACAGTCTTACAGCATTGCAAAAACATTGTATTTCATAAGGCAGAAGCATCCTGCAGTTTGGCAAGATTTGCACTGAATATTGAATGAAACAGCTTTCTCTAATAGAGAGAAAAGCTTTTGAGCAGATTTGGGCTAGATTTCACTTCATTTGAACAGAAGCAGTATTTCAACATTACTGCTCTCAGAAACCTGTTTTTGTGCATATAACTTCTAACACATTAAAATCAGTCTTACAGCATTGCAAAAACATTGTGTTTCATAAGGCATAAGCATCCTTCAGTTTGGCAAGATTTGCACTTAATATTGAATGAAACAGCTTTCTATAATAGAGAGAAAAGCTTTTGAGCAGATTTCAGCTAGATTTCACTTCATTTGAACAGAAGCAGTATTTCAACATTACTGCTCTCAGAAACCTGTTCTTGTGCATATAACTTCTAACACATTAAAATCAGTCTTACAGCATTGCAAAAACATTGTGTTTCATAAGGCATAAGCATCCTTCAGTTTGGCAAGATTTGCACTGAATATTGAATGAAACAGCTTTCTCTGATAGAGAGAAAAGCTTTTGAGCAGATTTCGGCTAGATTTCACTTCATTTGAACAGATGCAGTATTTCAACATTACTGCTCTCAGAAACCTCAAAACTGACAATATTGAGCATTGAAGCTCAAACATAAGTTTTTGTGCATATAACTTCTAACACATTAAAAACAGTCTTACAGCATTCCAAAAACATTGTATTTCATAAGACATAAGCATCCTTCAGTTTGGCAAGATTTGCACTGAAAATTGAATGAAACAGCTTTCTCTGATAGAGAGAAAAGGTTTTGAGCAGATTTGGGCTAGATTTCACTTCATTTGAACAGAAGCAGTATTTCAACATCACTGCTCTCAGAAACCTGTTTTTGTGCATATAACTTCTAACACATTAAAAACAGTCTTACCCCATTGCATAAACATTGTGTTTCATAAGGCATAAGCATCCTGCAGTTTGGCAAGATTTGCACTGAATATTGAATGAAACAGCTTTCTCTAATAGAGAGAAAAGCTTTTGAGCAGATTTGGGCTAGATTTCACTTCATTTGAACAGAAGCAGTATTTCAACATTACTGCTCTCAGAAACCTGTTTTTGTGCATATAACTTCTAACACATCAAAAACAGCCTCACAGCATTGCAAAAACATTGTGTTTCATAAGGCCTAAGCATCCTGCAGTTTGGCAAGATTTGCACTGAATATTGAATGAAACAGCTTTATCTAATAGAGAGAAAAGCTTTTGAGCAGATTTCGGCTAGATTTCACTTCATTTGAACAGATGCAGTATTTCAACATTACTTGCTCTCAAAAACCTCTAAACTGACAATCTTGAGCATTGAAGCTTAAACATAAGTTTTTGTGCATATAACTTCTAACACATTAAAAACAGTCTTACAGCATTTCAAAAACATTGTATTTCATAAGGCCTAAGCATCCTGCAGTTTGGCAAGATTTGCACTGAATATTGAATGAAACAGCTTTATCTAATAGAGAGAAAAGCTTTTGAGCAGATTTCGGCTAGATTTCACTTCATTTGAACAGATGCAGTATTTCAACATTACTTGCTCTCAAAAACCTCTAAACTGACAATCTTGAGCATTGAAGCTTAAACATAAGTTTTTGTGCATATAACTTCTAACACATTAAAAACAGTCTTACAGCATTTCAAAAACATTGTATTTCATAAGGCATAAGCATCCTTCAGTTTGGCAAGATTTGTACTGAATATTGAATGAAACAGCTTTCTCTAATAGAGAGAAAAGCTTTTCAGCAGATTTCAGCTAGATTTCACTTCATTTAAACAGAAGCAGTATTTCAACATTACTTGCTCTCAAAAACCTCTAAACTGACAATCTTGAGCATTGAAGCTCAAACATAAGTTTTTGTGCATATAACTTCTAACACATTAAAACAGTCTTACAGCATTGCAAAACATTGTGTTTCATAAGGCATAAGCATCCTTCAGTTTGGCAAGGTTTGCACTGAATATTGAATGAAACAGCTTTGTCTAATAGAGAGAAAAGCTTTTGAGCAGATTTGGGCTAGATTTCACTTCATTTGAACAGAAGCAGTATTTCAACATTACTGCTCTCAGAAACCTGTTTTTGTGCATATAACTTCTAACACATTGAAAACAGTCTTACAGCATTGCAAAAACATTGTATTTCATAAGGCATAAGCATCCTTCAGTTTGGCAAGATTTGCACTGAATATTGAATGAAACAGCTTTCTCTAATAGAGAGAAAAGCTTTTCAGCAGATTTCAGCTAGATTTCACTTCATTTGAACAGAAGCAGTATTTCAACATTACTGCTCTCAGAAACCTGTTTTCGTGCATATAACTTCTAACCAAGAAGTTGATCAAGATGGCGGCGCGAACACATCGCGAGGCTCAGCGTCTCTCCAGTTTTTGCAATTTTGCAGTTTTATTCCTGCTCATCTCGGGTCTGTTCGTACTGAACAGCTTTGCTTTAACATCATACACCCGACAGGAGCTTTTGGATATCGGTGAGGACTTTACCAGCAGTTTTATCACCAATCTTCGACTCATCCCTGAGATCGCTAGAACACCCGAAGCTTCGCACTCTACCCGGCCGGGCGGAAGTGCTCGCAGGCGGCGTCGGGATCGTAAACAAAGGCGGGGGAAGCGCGGAGGTCTAAGAGCTAAGCTAAAGCTAACACCGCTCCGGCTCTCTTTACCCAGCATTTTTCTCGCTAATGTGCGGTCACTGGTGAACAAAATGGATGAGTTACGACTCCGCATCACCCACAGTAAGAAACTTCTGGACTGCAATGTCATGGTTTTCACAGAAACATGGCTACACAGCGACGTACCCAACAATGCCATTGAGCTAGCAGGACGCTACACGCTCCGGGCAGATAGAACGGCAGATGACTCAGGCAAGACAAGAGGTGGTGGATTGTGCATTTATGTCAACGAAGCTTGGTGTACGAACACTGTCATTGTTGGGAGACACTGCTCAGCTAACCTAGAGTTTCTCATGGTTAAATGTAGACCTTTTTATCTGCCACGGGAGTTCACTTCCACCATAATAACCGCAGTCTATATTCCACCGGATGCTAATGCCAAGCTTGCTTTGAACGAACTTCATGCAGCCATTAGTAAACAACAGACTGCTCACCCGGAGGCTGCTTTTATTGTCGCGGGTGATTTTAATCACTGCAAATTAAAAACAGTACTCCCCAAATTTCACCAGCATGTTTCCTGCCACACCAGAGGAGACAAAACTTTGGATCATGTTTATACAAACATTAATGGAGCTTACATCGCGAGCCCCCTCCCCCACCTCGGACAGTCTGATCACCTTTCTTTGTTTCTCACCCCTAAGTATTCACCCCTCATCAACCGTGTGAAGCCATCAGTGAGGACCATCAAAGTGTGGCCAACTGGAGCTGACTCTTTACTTCAAGACAGGTTTCAACACACTGACTGGAGTATGTTTGCTTCACAGGCTGCCTGTGGCTCTCACACGGACATTGATATCTACACCTCCTCTGTACTGGATCACATCAACTCCACCATTGACAGTGTAACAACAGAAAAACAGATAACAACATACCCTAATCAGAAGCCATGGATGAACAAGGAGGTGCGACTTCTGCTGAAAGCCCGCAACACCGCTTTCAGGTCAGACGACGCTCAGGCCTACAGTAAATCCAGGGCTAACCTGAAAAGGGGCATCAAAAAGGCGAAGTACTGCTACAAGTTGAAGGTAGAGGAACACTTTTCCAACTCTGACCCCCGACGCATGTGGCAGGGCATCCAGATTATCAGTGACTACAAGTCAAGCAACTCCACACCAACAGTCACGGACGTCTCCTTCCTTAACGAGCTAAATGACTTTTATGCTCGCTTCAACAGCGACAGCAAGGAGACGGCCACCAAAATCTCAGCCTCTTCAGACCACCAACCTCTCAAACTCACCTCCACAGATGTCCACACTGCACTGAGCCGGATCAACGCACGCAAGGCTGCTGGCCCGGATGGCATTCCTGGACGTGTGCTTAGGGCATGTGCAGAGCAGCTTGCAGGGGTCTTCACAGACATTTTCAACATGTCCCTCATCCAAGCAACTGTGCCTACATGTTTTAAGTCCACATCCATTGTGCCAGTACCAAAACATTCCTCCCCAACGTGCCTCAATGACTATCGCCCCGTAGCACTCACACCCATCATTATGAAGTGCTTCGAGCGACTGGTCCTAGCACATCTCAAAGACTGCCTCCCACCCACACTGGACCCACACCAATTTGCCTACCGCAGAAATAGGAGCACAGAGGATGCAGTATGCACAGTGCTGCACTCTGCACTCACACACCTGGACCATAACAACACGTATGTTAGGATGTTGTTTGTTGACTTCAGTTCAGCATTTAACACCGTCATTCCCTCCAAGCTGACCACAAAACTTGGAGACCTGGACATTAACAGCTCCCTCTGCAATGGATTATGGACTTTCTGACCAACAGGCCTCAGCATGTTCGGTCAGGCCACAACCACTCCACCACCATCACACTTAACACTGGCGTACCACAGGGCTGTGTGCTGAGCCCATTCCTCTACTCCCTTTACACCCACGACTGCAAGCCTGTGCATGGATCCAACTCCATCATTAAGTTTGCAGACGACACCACGGTGATTGGCCTCATCAGTGACAACGATGAGACTGCCTACAGGGAAGAGATTCAGCACCTGGCCACATGGTGCGCTGACAATAACCTGCTCCTTAACACCAATAAGACCAAGGAGCTCATTGTGGACTTCAGGAAGAAGAAAGGAAGCACGCATGACCCCATCCACATTAACGGGATGGTTGTTGAACGTGTCTCCAGCTTCAAGTTCCTGGGAACCACCATCTCAGAGGAACTGTCCTGGGCCACAAACACCTCCAGCCTGGTCAAAAAGGCTCACCAGCGCCTTTTCTTCCTCAGGACACTGAAGAAGAACCAGTTGTCTTCAACCATCCTGGTGAACTTTTACCGGTGTGCGATCGAGAGCATCCTGACCAGTTGCATCACAGTCTGGTATGGGAACTGCTCAGTGGCTGACCGCAAGGCACTGCAGAGGGTGGTGAAAACTGCCCAGCGCATCACAGGGACACCACTTCCTGCTCTTGAGGACATCCAGAAGAAACGCTGTCTACGTCGAGCTCGCAGCATTCTCAAGGACTCCTCTCACCCTGACCACGAACTGTTTAACCTCCTCCCCTCCGGAAGGCGTTTCAGGAGCCTCCGGACAAGGACCACAAGATTCAGGAACAGCTTTTTCCCTAAAGCTGTCTCCTTGCTGAACTCTGCCCTCTGACACCCCTCAACACCCCCCACACCACACATAGATTCCTCCCCCTCTTCAACACTCTGATTTATTTATTTACTCACAACAAGCAAAAAGTAACTTGTTATTACTTGCACTACAGCCTGTTCATCCAGGAACAATGTATAATCCATTTGCACATTGAAATATTTTTTTTCTATGCACTTTACTGTCCATTGCAATACTGTAAATTATGTTCATAGTTCTGCCTATAGTGTACATACACTTTTACATAGCCCATCTGTATAGTATGTTCATAGTACACCTATCTGTATATCGTGCTTATAGTATTTAATATCTGTAAATTATGTCCATAATACTTACCTGTATAGTTATTGTACATATTATAGACCTTTATTCTGTACTTACTGCTTATTGCACTTCTGGTTAAATGCTAACTGCATTTCGTTGCCTTGTACCTACATGTGCAGTGACAATAAAGTTGAATCTAATCTAATCTAATCTAACACATTAAAAACAGTCTTACAGCATTGCAAAAACATTGTGTTTCATAAGGCATAAGCATCCTGCAGTTTGGCAAGGTTTGCACTGAATATTGAATGAAACAGCTTTCTCTAATAGAGAGAAAAGCTTTTGAGCAGATTTCGGCTAGATTTCACTTCATTTGAACAGATGCAGTATTTCAACATTACTGCTCTCAGAAACCTCTAAACTGACAATCTTGAGCATTGAAGCTCAAACAAAAGTTTTTTTGCATATAACTCCTAACACATTAAAAACAGTCTTACAGCATTGCAAAAACATTGTATTTCATAAGGCATAAGCATCCTTCAGTTTGGCAAGATTTGCACTGAATATTGAATGAAACCACTTTCTCTAATAGAGAGAAAAGCTTTTCAGCAGATTTGGGCTAGATTTCACTTCATTTGAACAGAAGCAGTATTTCAACATTACTGCTCTCAGAAACCTGTTTTTGTGCATATAACTTCTAACACATTAAAAACAGTCTTACAGCATTTGCAAAAACATTGTGTTTCATAAGGCATAAGCATCCTGCAGTTTGGCAAGATTTGCATTGAATTTTGAATGAAACAGCTTTCTCTAATAGAGAGAAAAGCTTTTGAGCAGATTTGGGCTAGATTTCACTTAATTTGAACAGAAGCAGTATTTCAACATTACTGCTCTCAGAAACCTGTTTTTGTGCATATAACTTCTAACACATTAAAAACAGTCTTACAGCATTGCAAAAACATTGTGTTTCATAAGGCATAAGCATCCTGCAGTTTGGCAAGATTTGCACTGAATATTGAATGAAACAGCTTTCTCTAATAGAGAGAAAAGCTTTTGAGCAGATTTCGGCTAGATTTCACTTCATTTGAACAGATGCAGTATTTCAACATTACTGCTCTCAGAAACCTCTAAACTGACAATCTTGAGCATTGAAGCTCAAACATAAGTTTCTGTGCATATAACTTCTAAACACATTAAAAACAGTCTTACAGCATTGCAAAAACATTGTATTTCATAAGGCAGAAGCATCCTGCAGTTTGGCAAGATTTGCACTGAATATTGAATGAAACAGCTTTCTCTAATAGAGAGAAAAGCTTTTGAGCAGATTTGGGCTAGATTTCACTTCATTTGAACAGAAGCAGTATTTCAACATTACTGCTCTCAGAAACCTGTTTTTGTGCATATAACTTCTAACACATTAAAATCAGTCTTACAGCATTGCAAAAACATTGTATTTCATAAGGCATAAGCATCCTTCAGTTTGGCAAGATTTGCACTGAATATTGAATGAAACAGCTTTCTATAATAGAGAGAAAAGCTTTTGAGCAGATTTCAGCTAGATTTCACTTCATTTGAACAGAAGCAGTATTTCAACATTACTGCTCTCAGAAACCTGTTCTTGTGCATATAACTTCTAACACATTAAAATCAGTCTTACAGCATTGCAAAAACATTGTGTTTCATAAGGCATAAGCATCCTTCAGTTTGGCAAGATTTGCACTGAATATTGAATGAAACATCTTTCTCTGATAGAGAGAAAAGCTTTTGAGCAGATTTCGGCTAGATTTCACTTCATTTGAACAGATGCAGTATTTCAACATTACTGCTCTCAGAAACCTGTTTTTGTGCATATAACTTCTAACACATTAAAAACAGTCTTACAGCATTGCAAAAACATTGTATTTCATAAGGCATAAGCATCCTTCAGTTTGGCAAGATTTGCACTGAATATTGAATGAAACAGCTTTCTCTAATAGAGAGAAAAGCTTTTGAGGAGATTTCGGCTAGATTTCACTTCATTTGAACAGATGCAGTATTTCAACATTACTGCTCTCAGAAACCTCTAAACTGACAATCTTGAGCATTGAAGCTCAAACAAAAGTTTGTGTGCATATAACTTCTAACACATTAAAAACAGTCTTACAGCATTGCAAAAACATTGTGTTTCATAAGGCATAAGCATCCTGCAGTTTGGCAAGATTTGCACTGAATATTGAATGAAACAGCTTTCTCTGATAGAGAGAAAAGGATTTGAGCAGATTTCAGCTAGATTTCACTTCATTTGAACAGAAGCAGTATTTCAACATTACTGCTCTCAGAAACCTGTTTTTGTGCATATAACTTCTAACACATTAAAAACAGTCTTACAGCATTTGCAAAAACATTGTGTTTCATAAGGCATAAGCATCCTGCAGTTTGGCAAGATTTGCATTGAATATTGAATGAAACAGCTTTCTCTAATAGAGATAAAAGCTTTTGAGCAGATTTGGGCTAGATTTCACTTCATTTGAACAGAAGCAGTATTTCAACAATACTGCTCTCAGAAACCTGTTTTTGTGCATATAACTTCTAACACATTAAAAACAGTCTTACAGCATTGCAAAAACATTGTGTTTCATAAGGCATAAGCATCCTGCAGTTTGGCAAGGTTTGCACTGAATATTGAATGAAACAGCTTTCTCTAATAGAGAGAAAAGCTTTTCAGCAGATTTCAGCTAGATTTCACTTCATTTGAACAGAAGCAGTATTTCAACATTACTGCTCTCAGAAACCTGTTTTTGTGCATATAACTTCTAACACATTAAAAACAGTCTTACAGCATTGCAAAAACATTGTATTTCATAAGGCATAAGCATCCTTCAGTTTGGCAAGATTTGCACTGAATATTGAATGAAACAGCTTTCTCTAATAGAGAGAAAAGCTTTTCAGCAGATTTCAGCTAGATTTCACTTCATTTGAACAGAAGCAGTATTTCAACATTACTGCTCTCAGAAACCTGTTTTTGTGCATATAACGTCTAACACATTAAAAACAGTCTTACAGCATTGCAAAAACATTGTATTTCATAAGGCATAAGCATCCTTCAGTTTGGCAAGATTTGCACTGAATATTGAATGAAACAGCTTTCTCTGATAGAGAGAAAAGGTTTTGAGCAGATTTCGGCTAGATTTCACTTCATTTGAACAGAAGCAGTATTTCAACATTACTGCTCTCAGAAACCTGTTTTTGTGCATATAACTTCTAACACATTAAAAACAGTCTTACAGCATTGCAAAAACATTGTATTTCATAAGGCATAAGCATCCTTCAGTTTGGCAAGATTTGCACTGAATATTGAATGAAACAGCTTTCTCTGATAGAGAGAAAAGGTTTTGAGCAGATTTGGGCTAGATTTCACTTCATTTGAACAGAAGCAGTATTTCAACATTACTGCTCTCAGAAACCTGTTTTTGTGCATATAACTTCTAACCAAGAAGTTGACCAAGATGGCGGCGCGAACACATCGCGAGGCTCAGCGTCTCTCCAGTTTTTGCAATTTTGCAGTTTTATTCCTGCTCATCTCGGGTCTGTTCGTACTGAACAGCTTTGCTTTAACATCATACACCCGACAGGAGCTTTTGGATATCGGTGAGGACTTTACCAGCAGTTTTATCACCAATCTTCGACTCATCCCTGAGATCGCTAGAACACCCGAAGCTTCGCACTCTACCCGGCCGGGCGGAAGTGCTCGCAGGCGGCGTCGGGATCGTAAACAAAGGCGGGGGAAGCGCGGAGGTCTAAGAGCTAAGCTAAAGCTAACACCGCTCCGGCTCTCTTTACCCAGCATTTTTCTCGCTAATGTGCGGTCACTGGTGAACAAAATGGATGAGTTACGACTCCGCATCACCCACAGTAAGAAACTTCTGGACTGCAATGTCATGGTTTTCACAGAAACATGGCTACACAGCGACGTACCCAACAATGCCATTGAGCTAGCAGGACGCTACACGCTCCGGGCAGATAGAACGGCAGATGACTCAGGCAAGACAAGAGGTGGTGGATTGTGCATTTATGTCAACGAAGCTTGGTGTACGAACACTGTCATTGTTGGGAGACACTGCTCAGCTAACCTAGAGTTTCTCATGGTTAAATGTAGACCTTTTTATCTGCCACGGGAGTTCACTTCCACCATAATAACCGCAGTCTATATTCCACCGGATGCTAATGCCAAGCTTGCTTTGAACGAACTTCATGCAGCCATTAGTAAACAACAGACTGCTCACCCGGAGGCTGCTTTTATTGTCGCGGGTGATTTTAATCACTGCAAATTAAAAACAGTACTCCCCAAATTTCACCAGCATGTTTCCTGCCACACCAGAGGAGACAAAACTTTGGATCATGTTTATACAAACATTAATGGAGCTTACATCGCGAGCCCCCTCCCCCACCTCGGACAGTCTGATCACCTTTCTTTGTTTCTCACCCCTAAGTATTCACCCCTCATCAACCGTGTGAAGCCATCAGTGAGGACCATCAAAGTGTGGCCAACTGGAGCTGACTCTTTACTTCAAGACAGGTTTCAACACACTGACTGGAGTATGTTTGCTTCACAGGCTGCCTGTGGCTCTCACACGGACATTGATATCTACACCTCCTCTGTACTGGATCACATCAACTCCACCATTGACAGTGTAACAACAGAAAAACAGATAACAACATACCCTAATCAGAAGCCATGGATGAACAAGGAGGTGCGACTTCTGCTGAAAGCCCGCAACACCGCTTTCAGGTCAGACGACGCTCAGGCCTACAGTAAATCCAGGGCTAACCTGAAAAGGGGCATCAAAAAGGCGAAGTACACCTGGACCATAACAACACGTATGTTAGGATGTTGTTTGTTGACTTCAGTTCAGCATTTAACACCGTCATTCCCTCCAAGCTGACCACAAAACTTGGAGACCTGGACATTAACAGCTCCCTCTGCAACTGGATTATGGACTTTCTGACCAACAGGCCTCAGCATGTTCGGTCAGGCCACAACCACTCCACCACCATCACACTTAACACTGGCGTACCACAGGGCTGTGTGCTGAGCCCATTCCTCTACTCCCTTTACACCCACGACTGCAAGCCTGTGCATGGATCCAACTCCATCATTAAGTTTGCAGACGACACCACGGTGATTGGCCTCATCAGTGACAACGATGAGACTGCCTACAGGGAAGAGATTCAGCACCTGGCCACATGGTGCGCTGACAATAACCTGCTCCTTAACACCAATAAGACCAAGGAGCTCATTGTGGACTTCAGGAAGAAGAAAGGAAGCACGCATGACCCCATCCACATTAACGGGATGGTTGTTGAACGTGTCTCCAGCTTCAAGTTCCTGGGAACCACCATCTCGGAGGAACTGTCCTGGGCCACAAACACCTCCAGCCTGGTCAAAAAGGCTCACCAGCGCCTTTTCTTCCTCAGGACACTGAAGAAGAACCAGTTGTCTTCAACCATCCTGGTGAACTTTTACCGGTGTGCGATCGAGAGCATCCTGACCAGTTGCATCACAGTCTGGTATGGGAACTGCTCAGTGGCTGACCGCAAGGCACTGCAGAGGGTGGTGAAAACTGCCCAGCGCATCACAGGGACACCACTTCCTGCTCTTGAGGACATCCAGAAGAAACGCTGTCTACGTCGAGCTCGCAGCATTCTCAAGGACTCCTCTCACCCTGACCACGAACTGTTTAACCTCCTCCCCTCCGGAAGGCGTTTCAGGAGCCTCCGGACAAGGACCACAAGATTCAGGAACAGCTTTTTCCCTAAAGCTGTCTCCTTGCTGAACTCTGCCCTCTGACACCCCTCAACACCCCCCACACCACACATAGATTCCTCCCCCTCTTCAACACTCTGATTTATTTATTTACTCACAACAAGCAAAAAGTAACTTGTTATTACTTGCACTACAGCCTGTTCATCCAGGAACAATGTATAATCCATTTGCACATTGAAATATTTTTTTTCTATGCACTTTACTGTCCATTGCAATACTGTAAATTATGTTCATAGTTCTGCCTATAGTGTACATACACTTTTACATAGCCCATCTGTATAGTATGTTCATAGTACACCTATCTGTATATCGTGCTTATAGTATTTAATATCTGTAAATTATGTCCATAATACTTACCTGTATAGTTATTGTACATATTATAGACCTTTATTCTGTACTTACTGCTTATTGCACTTCTGGTTAAATGCTAACTGCATTTCGTTGCCTTGTACCTACATGTGCAGTGACAATAAAGTTGAATCTAATCTAACACATTAAAAACAGTCTTACAGCATTGCAAAAACATTGTGTTTCATAAGGCATAAGCATCCTGCAGTTTGGCAAGGTTTGCACTGAATATTGAATGAAACAGCTTTCTCTAATAGAGAGAAAAGCTTTTGAGCAGATTTCGGCTAGATTTCACTTCATTTGAACAGATGCAGTATTTCAACATTACTGCTCTCAGAAACCTCTAAACTGACAATCTTGAGCATTGAAGCTCAAACAAAAGTTTTTTTGCATATAACTCCTAACACATTAAAAACAGTCTTACAGCATTGCAAAAACATTGTATTTCATAAGGCATAAGCATCCTTCAGTTTGGCAAGATTTGCACTGAATATTGAATGAAACCGCTTTCTCTAATAGAGAGAAAAGCTTTTCAGCAGATTTGGGCTAGATTTCACTTCATTTGAACAGAAGCAGTATTTCAACATTACTGCTCTCAGAAACCTGTTTTTGTGCATATAACTTCTAACACATTAAAAACAGTCTTACAGCATTTGCAAAAACATTGTGTTTCATAAGGCATAAGCATCCTGCAGTTTGTCAAGATTTGCATTGAATATTGAATGAAACAGCTTTCTCTAATAGAGAGAAAAGCTTTTGAGCAGATTTGGGCTAGATTTCACTTCATTTGAACAGAAGCAGTATTTCAACATTACTGCTCTCAGAAACCTGTTTTTGTGCATATAACTTCTAACACATTAAAAACAGTCTTACAGCATTGCAAAAACATTGTGTTTCATAAGGCATAAGCATCCTGCAGTTTGGCAAGATTTGCACTGAATATTGAATGAAACAGCTTTCTCTAATAGAGAGAAAAGCTTTTGAGCAGATTTCGGCTAGATTTCACTTCATTTGAACAGATGCAGTATTTCAACATTACTGCTCTCAGAAACCTCTAAACTGACAATCTTGAGCATTGAAGCTCAAACATAAGTTTATGTGCATATAACTTCTAAACACATTAAAAACAGTCTTACAGCATTGCAAAAACATTGTATTTCATAAGGCAGAAGCATCCTGCAGTTTGGCAAGATTTGCACTGAATATTGAATGAAACAGCTTTCTCTAATAGAGAGAAAAGCTTTTGAGCAGATTTGGGCTAGATTTCACTTCATTTGAACAGAAGCAGTATTTCAACATTACTGCTCTCAGAAACCTGTTTTTGTGCATATAACTTCTAACACATTAAAATCAGTCTTACAGCATTGCAAAAACATTGTGTTTCATAAGGCATAAGCATCCTTCAGTTTGGCAAGATTTGCACTTAATATTGAATGAAACAGCTTTCTATAATAGAGAGAAAAGCTTTTGAGCAGATTTCAGCTAGATTTCACTTCATTTGAACAGAAGCAGTATTTCAACATTACTGCTCTCAGAAACCTGTTCTTGTGCATATAACTTCTAACACATTAAAATCAGTCTTACAGCATTGCAAAAACATTGTGTTTCATAAGGCATAAGCATCCTTCAGTTTGGCAAGATTTGCACTGAATATTGAATGAAACAGCTTTCTCTGATAGAGAGAAACGCTTTTGAGCAGATTTCGGCTAGATTTCACTTCATTTGAACAGATGCAGTATTTCAACATTACTGCTCTCAGAAACCTCAAAACTGACAATATTGAGCATTGAAGCTCAAACATAAGTTTTTGTGCATATAACTTCTAACACATTAAAAACAGTCTTACAGCATTCCAAAAACATTGTATTTCATAAGACATAAGCATCCTTCAGTTTGGCAAGATTTGCACTGAAAATTGAATGAAACAGCTTTCTCTGATAGAGAGAAAAGGTTTTGAGCAGATTTGGGCTAGATTTCACTTCATTTGAACAGAAGCAGTATTTCAACATCACTGCTCTCAGAAACCTGTTTTTGTGCATATAACTTCTAACACATTAAAAACAGTCTTACCCCATTGCATAAACATTGTGTTTCATAAGGCATAAGCATCCTGCAGTTTGGCAAGATTTGCACTGAATATTGAATGAAACAGCTTTCTCTAATAGAGAGAAAAGCTTTTGAGCAGATTTGGGCTAGATTTCACTTCATTTGAACAGAAGCAGTATTTCAACATTACTGCTCTCAGAAACCTGTTTTTGTGCATATAACTTCTAACACATCAAAAACAGCCTCACAGCATTGCAAAAACATTGTGTTTCATAAGGCCTAAGCATCCTGCAGTTTGGCAAGATTTGCACTGAATATTGAATGAAACAGCTTTATCTAATAGAGAGAAAAGCTTTTGAGCAGATTTCGGCTAGATTTCACTTCATTTGAACAGATGCAGTATTTCAACATTACTTGCTCTCAAAAACCTCTAAACTGACAATCTTGAGCATTGAAGCTTAAACATAAGTTTTTGTGCATATAACTTCTAACACATTAAAAACAGTCTTACAGCATTTCAAAAACATTGTATTTCATAAGGCCTAAGCATCCTGCAGTTTGGCAAGATTTGCACTGAATATTGAATGAAACAGCTTTATCTAATAGAGAGAAAAGCTTTTGAGCAGATTTCGGCTAGATTTCACTTCATTTGAACAGATGCAGTATTTCAACATTACTTGCTCTCAAAAACCTCTAAACTGACAATCTTGAGCATTGAAGCTTAAACAAAAGTTTTTGTGCATATAACTTCTAACACATTAAAAACAGTCTTACAGCATTTCAAAAACATTGTATTTCATAAGGCATAAGCATCCTTCAGTTTGGCAAGATTTGTACTGAATATTGAATGAAACAGCTTTCTCTAATAGAGAGAAAAGCTTTTCAGCAGATTTCAGCTAGATTTCACTTCATTTAAACAGAAGCAGTATTTCAACATTACTTGCTCTCAAAAACCTCTAAACTGACAATCTTGAGCATTGAAGCTCAAACATAAGTTTTTGTGCATATAACTTCTAACACATTAAAACAGTCTTACAGCATTGCAAAACATTGTGTTTCATAAGGCATAAGCATCCTTCAGTTTGGCAAGGTTTGCACTGAATATTGAATGAAACAGCTTTGTCTAATAGAGAGAAAAGCTTTTGAGCAGATTTGGGCTAGATTTCACTTCATTTGAACAGAAGCAGTATTTCAACATTACTGCTCTCAGAAACCTGTTTTTGTGCATATAACTTCTAACACATTGAAAACAGTCTTACAGCATTGCAAAAACATTGTATTTCATAAGGCATAAGCATCCTTCAGTTTGGCAAGATTTGCACTGAATATTGAATGAAACAGCTTTCTCTAATAGAGAGAAAAGCTTTTCAGCAGATTTCAGCTAGATTTCACTTCATTTGAACAGAAGCAGTATTTCAACATTACTGCTCTCAGAAACCTGTTTTCGTGCATATAACTTCTAACCAAGAAGTTGATCAAGATGGCGGCGCGAACACATCGCGAGGCTCAGCGTCTCTCCAGTTTTTGCAATTTTGCAGTTTTATTCCTGCTCATCTCGGGTCTGTTCGTACTGAACAGCTTTGCTTTAACATCATACACCCGACAGGAGCTTTTGGATATCGGTGAGGACTTTACCAGCAGTTTTATCACCAATCTTCGACTCATCCCTGAGATCGCTAGAACACCCGAAGCTTCGCACTCTACCCGGCCGGGCGGAAGTGCTCGCAGGCGGCGTCGGGATCGTAAACAAAGGCGGGGGAAGCGCGGAGGTCTAAGAGCTAAGCTAAAGCTAACACCGCTCCGGCTCTCTTTACCCAGCATTTTTCTCGCTAATGTGCGGTCACTGGTGAACAAAATGGATGAGTTACGACTCCGCATCACCCACAGTAAGAAACTTCTGGACTGCAATGTCATGGTTTTCACAGAAACATGGCTACACAGCGACGTACCCAACAATGCCATTGAGCTAGCAGGACGCTACACGCTCCGGGCAGATAGAACGGCAGATGACTCAGGCAAGACAAGAGGTGGTGGATTGTGCATTTATGTCAACGAAGCTTGGTGTACGAACACTGTCATTGTTGGGAGACACTGCTCAGCTAACCTAGAGTTTCTCATGGTTAAATGTAGACCTTTTTATCTGCCACGGGAGTTCACTTCCACCATAATAACCGCAGTCTATATTCCACCGGATGCTAATGCCAAGCTTGCTTTGAACGAACTTCATGCAGCCATTAGTAAACAACAGACTGCTCACCCGGAGGCTGCTTTTATTGTCGCGGGTGATTTTAATCACTGCAAATTAAAAACAGTACTCCCCAAATTTCACCAGCATGTTTCCTGCCACACCAGAGGAGACAAAACTTTGGATCATGTTTATACAAACATTAATGGAGCTTACATCGCGAGCCCCCTCCCCCACCTCGGACAGTCTGATCACCTTTCTTTGTTTCTCACCCCTAAGTATTCACCCCTCATCAACCGTGTGAAGCCATCAGTGAGGACCATCAAAGTGTGGCCAACTGGAGCTGACTCTTTACTTCAAGACAGGTTTCAACACACTGACTGGAGTATGTTTGCTTCACAGGCTGCCTGTGGCTCTCACACGGACATTGATATCTACACCTCCTCTGTACTGGATCACATCAACTCCACCATTGACAGTGTAACAACAGAAAAACAGATAACAACATACCCTAATCAGAAGCCATGGATGAACAAGGAGGTGCGACTTCTGCTGAAAGCCCGCAACACCGCTTTCAGGTCAGACGACGCTCAGGCCTACAGTAAATCCAGGGCTAACCTGAAAAGGGGCATCAAAAAGGCGAAGTACTGCTACAAGTTGAAGGTAGAGGAACACTTTTCCAACTCTGACCCCCGACGCATGTGGCAGGGCATCCAGATTATCAGTGACTACAAGTCAAGCAACTCCACACCAACAGTCACGGACGTCTCCTTCCTTAACGAGCTAAATGACTTTTATGCTCGCTTCAACAGCGACAGCAAGGAGACGGCCACCAAAATCTCAGCCTCTTCAGACCACCAACCTCTCAAACTCACCTCCACAGATGTCCACACTGCACTGAGCCGGATCAACGCACGCAAGGCTGCTGGCCCGGATGGCATTCCTGGACGTGTGCTTAGGGCATGTGCAGAGCAGCTTGCAGGGGTCTTCACAGACATTTTCAACATGTCCCTCATCCAAGCAACTGTGCCTACATGTTTTAAGTCCACATCCATTGTGCCAGTACCAAAACATTCCTCCCCAACGTGCCTCAATGACTATCGCCCCGTAGCACTCACACCCATCATTATGAAGTGCTTCGAGCGACTGGTCCTAGCACATCTCAAAGACTGCCTCCCACCCACACTGGACCCACACCAATTTGCCTACCGCAGAAATAGGAGCACAGAGGATGCAGTATGCACAGTGCTGCACTCTGCACTCACACACCTGGACCATAACAACACGTATGTTAGGATGTTGTTTGTTGACTTCAGTTCAGCATTTAACACCGTCATTCCCTCCAAGCTGACCACAAAACTTGGAGACCTGGACATTAACAGCTCCCTCTGCAATGGATTATGGACTTTCTGACCAACAGGCCTCAGCATGTTCGGTCAGGCCACAACCACTCCACCACCATCACACTTAACACTGGCGTACCACAGGGCTGTGTGCTGAGCCCATTCCTCTACTCCCTTTACACCCACGACTGCAAGCCTGTGCATGGATCCAACTCCATCATTAAGTTTGCAGACGACACCACGGTGATTGGCCTCATCAGTGACAACGATGAGACTGCCTACAGGGAAGAGATTCAGCACCTGGCCACATGGTGCGCTGACAATAACCTGCTCCTTAACACCAATAAGACCAAGGAGCTCATTGTGGACTTCAGGAAGAAGAAAGGAAGCACGCATGACCCCATCCACATTAACGGGATGGTTGTTGAACGTGTCTCCAGCTTCAAGTTCCTGGGAACCACCATCTCAGAGGAACTGTCCTGGGCCACAAACACCTCCAGCCTGGTCAAAAAGGCTCACCAGCGCCTTTTCTTCCTCAGGACACTGAAGAAGAACCAGTTGTCTTCAACCATCCTGGTGAACTTTTACCGGTGTGCGATCGAGAGCATCCTGACCAGTTGCATCACAGTCTGGTATGGGAACTGCTCAGTGGCTGACCGCAAGGCACTGCAGAGGGTGGTGAAAACTGCCCAGCGCATCACAGGGACACCACTTCCTGCTCTTGAGGACATCCAGAAGAAACGCTGTCTACGTCGAGCTCGCAGCATTCTCAAGGACTCCTCTCACCCTGACCACGAACTGTTTAACCTCCTCCCCTCCGGAAGGCGTTTCAGGAGCCTCCGGACAAGGACCACAAGATTCAGGAACAGCTTTTTCCCTAAAGCTGTCTCCTTGCTGAACTCTGCCCTCTGACACCCCTCAACACCCCCCACACCACACATAGATTCCTCCCCCTCTTCAACACTCTGATTTATTTATTTACTCACAACAAGCAAAAAGTAACTTGTTATTACTTGCACTACAGCCTGTTCATCCAGGAACAATGTATAATCCATTTGCACATTGAAATATTTTTTTTCTATGCACTTTACTGTCCATTGCAATACTGTAAATTATGTTCATAGTTCTGCCTATAGTGTACATACACTTTTACATAGCCCATCTGTATAGTATGTTCATAGTACACCTATCTGTATATCGTGCTTATAGTATTTAATATCTGTAAATTATGTCCATAATACTTACCTGTATAGTTATTGTACATATTATAGACCTTTATTCTGTACTTACTGCTTATTGCACTTCTGGTTAAATGCTAACTGCATTTCGTTGCCTTGTACCTACATGTGCAGTGACAATAAAGTTGAATCTAATCTAATCTAATCTAACACATTAAAAACAGTCTTACAGCATTGCAAAAACATTGTGTTTCATAAGGCATAAGCATCCTGCAGTTTGGCAAGGTTTGCACTGAATATTGAATGAAACAGCTTTCTCTAATAGAGAGAAAAGCTTTTGAGCAGATTTCGGCTAGATTTCACTTCATTTGAACAGATGCAGTATTTCAACATTACTGCTCTCAGAAACCTCTAAACTGACAATCTTGAGCATTGAAGCTCAAACAAAAGTTTTTTTGCATATAACTCCTAACACATTAAAAACAGTCTTACAGCATTGCAAAAACATTGTATTTCATAAGGCATAAGCATCCTTCAGTTTGGCAAGATTTGCACTGAATATTGAATGAAACCACTTTCTCTAATAGAGAGAAAAGCTTTTCAGCAGATTTGGGCTAGATTTCACTTCATTTGAACAGAAGCAGTATTTCAACATTACTGCTCTCAGAAACCTGTTTTTGTGCATATAACTTCTAACACATTAAAAACAGTCTTACAGCATTTGCAAAAACATTGTGTTTCATAAGGCATAAGCATCCTGCAGTTTGGCAAGATTTGCATTGAATTTTGAATGAAACAGCTTTCTCTAATAGAGAGAAAAGCTTTTGAGCAGATTTGGGCTAGATTTCACTTAATTTGAACAGAAGCAGTATTTCAACATTACTGCTCTCAGAAACCTGTTTTTGTGCATATAACTTCTAACACATTAAAAACAGTCTTACAGCATTGCAAAAACATTGTGTTTCATAAGGCATAAGCATCCTGCAGTTTGGCAAGATTTGCACTGAATATTGAATGAAACAGCTTTCTCTAATAGAGAGAAAAGCTTTTGAGCAGATTTCGGCTAGATTTCACTTCATTTGAACAGATGCAGTATTTCAACATTACTGCTCTCAGAAACCTCTAAACTGACAATCTTGAGCATTGAAGCTCAAACATAAGTTTCTGTGCATATAACTTCTAAACACATTAAAAACAGTCTTACAGCATTGCAAAAACATTGTATTTCATAAGGCAGAAGCATCCTGCAGTTTGGCAAGATTTGCACTGAATATTGAATGAAACAGCTTTCTCTAATAGAGAGAAAAGCTTTTGAGCAGATTTGGGCTAGATTTCACTTCATTTGAACAGAAGCAGTATTTCAACATTACTGCTCTCAGAAACCTGTTTTTGTGCATATAACTTCTAACACATTAAAATCAGTCTTACAGCATTGCAAAAACATTGTATTTCATAAGGCATAAGCATCCTTCAGTTTGGCAAGATTTGCACTGAATATTGAATGAAACAGCTTTCTATAATAGAGAGAAAAGCTTTTGAGCAGATTTCAGCTAGATTTCACTTCATTTGAACAGAAGCAGTATTTCAACATTACTGCTCTCAGAAACCTGTTCTTGTGCATATAACTTCTAACACATTAAAATCAGTCTTACAGCATTGCAAAAACATTGTGTTTCATAAGGCATAAGCATCCTTCAGTTTGGCAAGATTTGCACTGAATATTGAATGAAACATCTTTCTCTGATAGAGAGAAAAGCTTTTGAGCAGATTTCGGCTAGATTTCACTTCATTTGAACAGATGCAGTATTTCAACATTACTGCTCTCAGAAACCTGTTTTTGTGCATATAACTTCTAACACATTAAAAACAGTCTTACAGCATTGCAAAAACATTGTATTTCATAAGGCATAAGCATCCTTCAGTTTGGCAAGATTTGCACTGAATATTGAATGAAACAGCTTTCTCTAATAGAGAGAAAAGCTTTTGAGGAGATTTCGGCTAGATTTCACTTCATTTGAACAGATGCAGTATTTCAACATTACTGCTCTCAGAAACCTCTAAACTGACAATCTTGAGCATTGAAGCTCAAACAAAAGTTTGTGTGCATATAACTTCTAACACATTAAAAACAGTCTTACAGCATTGCAAAAACATTGTGTTTCATAAGGCATAAGCATCCTGCAGTTTGGCAAGATTTGCACTGAATATTGAATGAAACAGCTTTCTCTGATAGAGAGAAAAGGATTTGAGCAGATTTCAGCTAGATTTCACTTCATTTGAACAGAAGCAGTATTTCAACATTACTGCTCTCAGAAACCTGTTTTTGTGCATATAACTTCTAACACATTAAAAACAGTCTTACAGCATTTGCAAAAACATTGTGTTTCATAAGGCATAAGCATCCTGCAGTTTGGCAAGATTTGCATTGAATATTGAATGAAACAGCTTTCTCTAATAGAGATAAAAGCTTTTGAGCAGATTTGGGCTAGATTTCACTTCATTTGAACAGAAGCAGTATTTCAACAATACTGCTCTCAGAAACCTGTTTTTGTGCATATAACTTCTAACACATTAAAAACAGTCTTACAGCATTGCAAAAACATTGTGTTTCATAAGGCATAAGCATCCTGCAGTTTGGCAAGGTTTGCACTGAATATTGAATGAAACAGCTTTCTCTAATAGAGAGAAAAGCTTTTCAGCAGATTTCAGCTAGATTTCACTTCATTTGAACAGAAGCAGTATTTCAACATTACTGCTCTCAGAAACCTGTTTTTGTGCATATAACTTCTAACACATTAAAAACAGTCTTACAGCATTGCAAAAACATTGTATTTCATAAGGCATAAGCATCCTTCAGTTTGGCAAGATTTGCACTGAATATTGAATGAAACAGCTTTCTCTAATAGAGAGAAAAGCTTTTCAGCAGATTTCAGCTAGATTTCACTTCATTTGAACAGAAGCAGTATTTCAACATTACTGCTCTCAGAAACCTGTTTTTGTGCATATAACGTCTAACACATTAAAAACAGTCTTACAGCATTGCAAAAACATTGTATTTCATAAGGCATAAGCATCCTTCAGTTTGGCAAGATTTGCACTGAATATTGAATGAAACAGCTTTCTCTGATAGAGAGAAAAGGTTTTGAGCAGATTTCGGCTAGATTTCACTTCATTTGAACAGAAGCAGTATTTCAACATTACTGCTCTCAGAAACCTGTTTTTGTGCATATAACTTCTAACACATTAAAAACAGTCTTACAGCATTGCAAAAACATTGTATTTCATAAGGCATAAGCATCCTTCAGTTTGGCAAGATTTGCACTGAATATTGAATGAAACAGCTTTCTCTGATAGAGAGAAAAGGTTTTGAGCAGATTTGGGCTAGATTTCACTTCATTTGAACAGAAGCAGTATTTCAACATTACTGCTCTCAGAAACCTGTTTTTGTGCATATAACTTCTAACCAAGAAGTTGACCAAGATGGCGGCGCGAACACATCGCGAGGCTCAGCGTCTCTCCAGTTTTTGCAATTTTGCAGTTTTATTCCTGCTCATCTCGGGTCTGTTCGTACTGAACAGCTTTGCTTTAACATCATACACCCGACAGGAGCTTTTGGATATCGGTGAGGACTTTACCAGCAGTTTTATCACCAATCTTCGACTCATCCCTGAGATCGCTAGAACACCCGAAGCTTCGCACTCTACCCGGCCGGGCGGAAGTGCTCGCAGGCGGCGTCGGGATCGTAAACAAAGGCGGGGGAAGCGCGGAGGTCTAAGAGCTAAGCTAAAGCTAACACCGCTCCGGCTCTCTTTACCCAGCATTTTTCTCGCTAATGTGCGGTCACTGGTGAACAAAATGGATGAGTTACGACTCCGCATCACCCACAGTAAGAAACTTCTGGACTGCAATGTCATGGTTTTCACAGAAACATGGCTACACAGCGACGTACCCAACAATGCCATTGAGCTAGCAGGACGCTACACGCTCCGGGCAGATAGAACGGCAGATGACTCAGGCAAGACAAGAGGTGGTGGATTGTGCATTTATGTCAACGAAGCTTGGTGTACGAACACTGTCATTGTTGGGAGACACTGCTCAGCTAACCTAGAGTTTCTCATGGTTAAATGTAGACCTTTTTATCTGCCACGGGAGTTCACTTCCACCATAATAACCGCAGTCTATATTCCACCGGATGCTAATGCCAAGCTTGCTTTGAACGAACTTCATGCAGCCATTAGTAAACAACAGACTGCTCACCCGGAGGCTGCTTTTATTGTCGCGGGTGATTTTAATCACTGCAAATTAAAAACAGTACTCCCCAAATTTCACCAGCATGTTTCCTGCCACACCAGAGGAGACAAAACTTTGGATCATGTTTATACAAACATTAATGGAGCTTACATCGCGAGCCCCCTCCCCCACCTCGGACAGTCTGATCACCTTTCTTTGTTTCTCACCCCTAAGTATTCACCCCTCATCAACCGTGTGAAGCCATCAGTGAGGACCATCAAAGTGTGGCCAACTGGAGCTGACTCTTTACTTCAAGACAGGTTTCAACACACTGACTGGAGTATGTTTGCTTCACAGGCTGCCTGTGGCTCTCACACGGACATTGATATCTACACCTCCTCTGTACTGGATCACATCAACTCCACCATTGACAGTGTAACAACAGAAAAACAGATAACAACATACCCTAATCAGAAGCCATGGATGAACAAGGAGGTGCGACTTCTGCTGAAAGCCCGCAACACCGCTTTCAGGTCAGACGACGCTCAGGCCTACAGTAAATCCAGGGCTAACCTGAAAAGGGGCATCAAAAAGGCGAAGTACTGCTACAAGTTGAAGGTAGAGGAACACTTTTCCAACTCTGACCCCCGACGCATGTGGCAGGGCATCCAGATTATCAGTGACTACAAGTCAAGCAACTCCACACCAACAGTCACGGACGTCTCCTTCCTTAACGAGCTAAATGACTTTTATGCTCGCTTCAACAGCGACAGCAAGGAGACGGCCACCAAAATCTCAGCCTCTTCAGACCACCAACCTCTCAAACTCACCTCCACAGATGTCCACACTGCACTGAGCCGGATCAACGCACGCAAGGCTGCTGGCCCGGATGGCATTCCTGGACGTGTGCTTAGGGCATGTGCAGAGCAGCTTGCAGGGGTCTTCACAGACATTTTCAACATGTCCCTCATCCAAGCAACTGTGCCTACATGTTTTAAGTCCACATCCATTGTGCCAGTACCAAAACATTCCTCCCCAACGTGCCTCAATGACTATCGCCCCGTAGCACTCACACCCATCATTATGAAGTGCTTCGAGCGACTGGTCCTAGCACATCTCAAAGACTGCCTCCCACCCACACTGGACCCACACCAATTTGCCTACCGCAGAAATAGGAGCACAGAGGATGCAGTATGCACAGTGCTGCACTCTGCACTCACACACCTGGACCATAACAACACGTATGTTAGGATGTTGTTTGTTGACTTCAGTTCAGCATTTAACACCGTCATTCCCTCCAAGCTGACCACAAAACTTGGAGACCTGGACATTAACAGCTCCCTCTGCAATGGATTATGGACTTTCTGACCAACAGGCCTCAGCATGTTCGGTCAGGCCACAACCACTCCACCACCATCACACTTAACACTGGCGTACCACAGGGCTGTGTGCTGAGCCCATTCCTCTACTCCCTTTACACCCACGACTGCAAGCCTGTGCATGGATCCAACTCCATCATTAAGTTTGCAGACGACACCACGGTGATTGGCCTCATCAGTGACAACGATGAGACTGCCTACAGGGAAGAGATTCAGCACCTGGCCACATGGTGCGCTGACAATAACCTGCTCCTTAACACCAATAAGACCAAGGAGCTCATTGTGGACTTCAGGAAGAAGAAAGGAAGCACGCATGACCCCATCCACATTAACGGGATGGTTGTTGAACGTGTCTCCAGCTTCAAGTTCCTGGGAACCACCATCTCAGAGGAACTGTCCTGGGCCACAAACACCTCCAGCCTGGTCAAAAAGGCTCACCAGCGCCTTTTCTTCCTCAGGACACTGAAGAAGAACCAGTTGTCTTCAACCATCCTGGTGAACTTTTACCGGTGTGCGATCGAGAGCATCCTGACCAGTTGCATCACAGTCTGGTATGGGAACTGCTCAGTGGCTGACCGCAAGGCACTGCAGAGGGTGGTGAAAACTGCCCAGCGCATCACAGGGACACCACTTCCTGCTCTTGAGGACATCCAGAAGAAACGCTGTCTACGTCGAGCTCGCAGCATTCTCAAGGACTCCTCTCACCCTGACCACGAACTGTTTAACCTCCTCCCCTCCGGAAGGCGTTTCAGGAGCCTCCGGACAAGGACCACAAGATTCAGGAACAGCTTTTTCCCTAAAGCTGTCTCCTTGCTGAACTCTGCCCTCTGACACCCCTCAACACCCCCCACACCACACATAGATTCCTCCCCCTCTTCAACACTCTGATTTATTTATTTACTCACAACAAGCAAAAAGTAACTTGTTATTACTTGCACTACAGCCTGTTCATCCAGGAACAATGTATAATCCATTTGCACATTGAAATATTTTTTTTCTATGCACTTTACTGTCCATTGCAATACTGTAAATTATGTTCATAGTTCTGCCTATAGTGTACATACACTTTTACATAGCCCATCTGTATAGTATGTTCATAGTACACCTATCTGTATATCGTGCTTATAGTATTTAATATCTGTAAATTATGTCCATAATACTTACCTGTATAGTTATTGTACATATTATAGACCTTTATTCTGTACTTACTGCTTACTGGTTAAATGCTAACTGCATTTCGTTGCCTTGTACCTACATGTGCAGTGACAATAAAGTTGAATCTAATCTAATCTAATCTAACACATTAAAAACAGTCTTACAGCATTGCAAAAACATTGTGTTTCATAAGGCATAAGCATCCTGCTGTTTGGCAAGGTTTGCACTGAATATTGAATGAAACAGCTTTCTCTAATAGAGAGAAAAGCTTTTGAGCAGATTTCGGCTAGATTTCACTTCATTTGAACAGATGCAGTATTTCAACATTACTGCTCTCAGAAACCTCTAAACTGACAATCTTGAGCATTGAAGCTCAAACAAAAGTTTTTTTGCATATAACTCCTAACACATTAAAAACAGTCTTACAGCATTGCAAAAACATTGTATTTCATAAGGCATAAGCATCCTTCAGTTTGGCAAGATTTGCACTGAATATTGAATGAAACCACTTTCTCTAATAGAGAGAAAAGCTTTTCAGCAGATTTGGGCTAGATTTCACTTCATTTGAACAGAAGCAGTATTTCAACATTACTGCTCTCAGAAACCTGTTTTTGTGCATATAACTTCTAACACATTAAAAACAGTCTTACAGCATTTGCAAAAACATTGTGTTTCATAAGGCATAAGCATCCTGCAGTTTGGCAAGATTTGCATTGAATTTTGAATGAAACAGCTTTCTCTAATAGAGAGAAAAGCTTTTGAGCAGATTTGGGCTAGATTTCACTTAATTTGAACAGAAGCAGTATTTCAACATTACTGCTCTCAGAAACCTGTTTTTGTGCATATAACTTCTAACACATTAAAAACAGTCTTACAGCATTGCAAAAACATTGTGTTTCATAAGGCATAAGCATCCTGCAGTTTGGCAAGATTTGCACTGAATATTGAATGAAACAGCTTTCTCTAATAGAGAGAAAAGCTTTTGAGCAGATTTCGGCTAGATTTCACTTCATTTGAACAGATGCAGTATTTCAACATTACTGCTCTCAGAAACCTCTAAACTGACAATCTTGAGCATTGAAGCTCAAACATAAGTTTCTGTGCATATAACTTCTAAACACATTAAAAACAGTCTTACAGCATTGCAAAAACATTGTATTTCATAAGGCAGAAGCATCCTGCAGTTTGGCAAGATTTGCACTGAATATTGAATGAAACAGCTTTCTCTAATAGAGAGAAAAGCTTTTGAGCAGATTTGGGCTAGATTTCACTTCATTTGAACAGAAGCAGTATTTCAACATTACTGCTCTCAGAAACCTGTTTTTGTGCATATAACTTCTAACACATTAAAATCAGTCTTACAGCATTGCAAAAACATTGTATTTCATAAGGCATAAGCATCCTTCAGTTTGGCAAGATTTGCACTGAATATTGAATGAAACAGCTTTCTATAATAGAGAGAAAAGCTTTTGAGCAGATTTCAGCTAGATTTCACTTCATTTGAACAGAAGCAGTATTTCAACATTACTGCTCTCAGAAACCTGTTCTTGTGCATATAACTTCTAACACATTAAAATCAGTCTTACAGCATTGCAAAAACATTGTGTTTCATAAGGCATAAGCATCCTTCAGTTTGGCAAGATTTGCACTGAATATTGAATGAAACAGCTTTCTCTGATAGAGAGAAAAGCTTTTGAGCAGATTTCGGCTAGATTTCACTTCATTTGAACAGATGCAGTATTTCAACATTACTGCTCTCAGAAACCTCAAAACTGACAATATTGAGCATTGAAGCTCAAACATAAGTTTTTGTGCATATAACTTCTAACACATTAAAAACAGTCTTACAGCATTCCAAAAACATTGTATTTCATAAGACATAAGCATCCTTCAGTTTGGCAAGATTTGCACTGAAAATTGAATGAAACAGCTTTCTCTGATACAGAGAAAAGGTTTTGAGCAGATTTCAGCTAGATTTCACTTCATTTGAACAGAAGCAATATTTCAACATTACTGCTCTCAGAAACCTGTTTTTGTGCATATAACTTCTAACACATTAAAAACAGTCTTACCCCATTGCATAAACATTGTGTTTCATAAGGCATAAGCATCCTGCAGTTTGGCAAGATTTGCACTGAATATTGAATGAAACAGCTTTCTCTAATAGAGAGAAAAGCTTTTGAGCAGATTTGGGCTAGATTTCACTTCATTTGAACAGAAGCAGTATTTCAACATTACTGCTCTCAGAAACCTGTTTTTGTGCATATAACTTCTAACACATTAAAAACAGTCTTACAGCATTGCAAAAACATTGTATTTCATAAGGCATAAGCATCCTTCAGTTTGGCAAGATTTGCACTGAATATTGAATGAAACAGCTTTCTCTAATAAAGAGAAAAGCTTTTGAGCAGATTTCGGCTAGATATCACTTCATTTGAACAGATGCAGTATTTCAACATTACTGCTCTCAGAAACCTCAAAACTGACAATCTTGAGCATTGAAGCTCAAACATAAGTTTTTGTGCATATAACTTCTAACACATTAAAAACAGTCTTACAGCATTGCAAAAAAAATTGTATTTCATAAGGCATAAGCATCCTTCAGTTTGGCAAGATTTGCACTGAATATTGAATGAAACAGCTTTCTCTGATAGAGAGAAAAGGTTTTGAGCAGATTTGGGCTAGATTTCACTTCATTTGAACAGAAGCAGTATTTCAATATTACTGCTCTCAGAAACCTGTTTTTGTGCATATAACTTCTAACACATTAAAAACAGTCTTACAGCATTGCAAAAACATTGTATTTCATAAGGCATAAGCATCCTTCAGTTTGGCAAGGTTTGCACTGAATATTGAATGAAACAGCTTTCTCTAATAGAGAGAAAAGCTTTTGAGCAGATTTCGGCTAGATTTCACTTCATTTGAACAGATGCAGTATTTCAACATTACTGCTCTCAGAAACCTCAAAACTGACAATCTTGAGCATTGAAGCTCAAACATAAGTTTTTGTGCATATAACTTCTAACACATTAAAAACAGTCTTACAGCATTGCAAAAACATTGTATTTCATAAGGCATAAGCATCCTTCAGTTTGGCAAGATTTGCACTGAATATTGAATGAAACAGCTTTCTCTGATAGAGAGAAAAGGTTTTCAGCAGATTTCAGCTCGATTTCACTTCATTTGAACAGAAGCAGTATTTCAACATTACTGCTCTAAGATATCTGTTTTTGTGCATATAACTACTAACACATTAAAAACAGTCTTACAGCATTGCAAAAACATTGTATTTCATAAGGCATAAGCATCCTTCAGTTTGGCAAGATTTGCACTGAATATTGAATGAAACAGCTTTCTCTGATACAGAGAAAAGCTTTTCAACAGATTTCAGCTAGATTTCACTTCATTTGAACAGAAGCAGTATTTCAACATTACTGCTCTCAGAAACCTGTTTTTGTGCATTTAACTTCTAACACATTAAAAACAGTCTTACAGCATTGCATAAACATTGTGTTTCATAAGGCATAAGCACCCTGCAGTTTGGCAAGATTTGCACTGAATATTGAATGAAACAGCTTTCTCTAATAGAGAGAAAAGCTTTTGAGCAGATTTGGGCTAGATTTCACTTCATTAGAACAGAAGCAGTATTTCAACATTACTGCTCTCAGAAACCTGTTTTTGTGCATATAACTTCTAACACATTAAAAACAGTCTTACAGCATTGCAAAAACATTGTATTTCATAAGGCATAAGCATCCTGCAGTTTGGCAAGGTTTGCACTGAATATTGAATGAAACAGCTTTCTCTAATAGAGAGAAAAGCTTTTCAGCAGATTTCAGCTACATTTCACTTCATTTGAACAGAAGCAGTATTTCAACATTACTACTCTCAGAAACCTGTTCTTGTGCATATAACTTCTAACACATTAAAAACAGTCTTACAGCATTGCAAAAACATTGTATTTCATAAGGCATAAGCATCCTGCAGTTTGGCAAGGTTTGCACTGAATATTGAATGAAACAGCTTTCTCTAATAGAGAGAAAAGCTTTTCAGCAGATTTCAGCTACATTTCACTTCATTTGAACAGAAGCAGTATTTCAACATTACTACTCTCAGAAACCTGTTCTTGTGCATATAACTTCTAACACATTAAAAACAGTCTTACAGCATTGCAAAAACATTGTGTTTCATAAGGCATAAGCATCCTGCAGTTTGGCAAGATTTGCACTGAATATTGAATGAAACAGCTTTCTCTAATAGAGAGAAAAGCTTTTGAGCAGATTTGGGCTAGATTTCACTTCATTTGAACATAAGCAGTATTTCAACATTACTGCTCTCAGAAACCTGTTTTTGTGCATATAACTTCTAACACATTAAAAACAGTCTTACAGCATTGCAAAAACATTGTATTTCATAAGGCATAAGCATCCTTCAGTTTGGCAAGATTTGCATTGAATATTGAATGAAACAGCTTTCTCTGATAGAGAGAAAAGCCTTTGAGCAGATTTGGGCTAGATTTCACTTAATTTGAACAGAAGCAGTATTTCAACATTACTGCTCTCAGAAACCTGTTTTTGTGCATATAACTTCTAACACATTAAAAACAGCCTCACAGCATTGCAAAAACATTGTGTTTCATAAGGCCTAAGCATCCTGCAGTTTGGCAAGATTTGCACTGAATATTGAATGAAACAGCTTTCTCTGATAGAGAGAAAAGGTTTTGAGCAGATTTGGGCTAGATTTCACTTCATTTGAACAGATGCAGTATTTCAACATTACTTGCTCTCAAAAACCTCTAAACTGACAATCTTGAGCATTGAAGCTCAAACATAAGTTTTTGTGCATATAACTTCTAACACATTAAAAACAGTCTTACAGCATTGCAAAAACATTGTATTTCATAAGGCATAAGCATCCTTCAGTTTGGCAAGATTTGCATTGAATATTGAATGAAACAGCTTTCTTCTGATAGAGAGAAAAGGTTTTGAGCAGATTTGGGCTAGATTTCACTTCATTTGAACAGATGCAGTATTTCAACATTACTTGCTCTCAAAAACCTCTAAACTGACAATCTTGAGCATTGAAGCTCAAACATAAGTTTTTGTGCATATAACTTCTAACACATTAAAAACAGTCTTACAGTATTGCAAAAACATTGTATTTCATAAGGCATAAGCATCCTTCAGTTTGGCAAGATTTGTACTGAATATTGAATGAAACAGCTTTCTCTAATAGAGAGAAAAGCTTGTCAGCAGATTTCAGCTAGATTTCACTTCATTTGAACAGAAGCAGTATTTCAACATTACTGCTCTCAGAAACCTGTTCCCTTATCAAAAGCTACTCTCGATGCTGCGCTCAATAGCGCTAATGAGAACACTCTTTGTTCGACCGGTTGTGAAGCACGTGTGTCAAACACGCCAAGAATTGGCTTAAATAACCTCGGTAGGTGACGTCACATATTACACGCACCTGAAGGTTATAAATAGATGTGACACGGAAACTCCCTCAGGTTTCTTTGTCTTCAAGGACCGCATTGTGTGTGTATGTGTGTGTTGGAGCTGAGTAAATGAAACATTGCGTTGCAGTAGAGTATTAAAATAAAAATAAAAATAAAAAGAGAGAATGACAGAATCAAATAAGAGATGCCTACCTCCGTGTCAGAGGCTCATCTCAGAGGATGATCCTCACAGATTCTGTTTTGAGTGTTTGGGAGAAGAGCACGCTGTCCTCGGGCTCGAGGGAGAATGCGAGCACTGTGACATGTTATCGATTAAAGTGCTTCGCGCGCGGCTCGCGTTTTTTAAAAATTACGAGCCGGCAGATTCTCCCTCATTAAGATCCTGGGGGTCGCGTGTCGATCTGGCCGAGGCGCGTGGCATGTCTCCGCCCCTTTCTCTCGCGCTCTCGCCAGATCATGAAGCCCTCGAGTCCGTTTCTCAAGCGCGCCCCGGCGCTTCTTCTGAACGGCCCGAGGAGACTTCATCTGTTGCCTCTGTTGAGATGGAAAGTGCCACCTCAGAGCGTTCCTCCCGCGATGATAAAGCGTATGAGGAGCTACTCGAAGTGGTAACTCGTGCAGTCGATCGATTAAAGCTAGACTGGCCACAAGAGCAAGAGGCTCCCAAACGCTCAAAATTAGACGACAGATTTCTGTCGGGTGGCCAAGGGGAGGGGCCTCAGCGACGGTCTCTCCCCTTTTTCGGTGATCTCCACGATGAGCTAGTACGGTCGTGGAGTAAGCCATATTCGTCCCGTGTCTTCGTTCCGTCGACATCGATTTATTCGACTATCGTTGATTCAAAGTCACGGGGCTATATGATGATGCCCCAGGTGGAAGAGACGCTTGCGGCCTATCTCTCCCCTGGGACTTCATCGTCTCTTAAAAAGCCTGCACTCCCCAGTAAGCCATGCAGAATGACATCTTCACCAGTGGGGAAAGCTTTTCAGGCCGCGGGTCAGGCTGGTGCTGCCCTGCACACCATGGCGGTTCTGCAGGCGTACCAGGCTGACCTGCTAAAAGACTTGAGCACAGGGGGGTCCATTGATGAAGAGGCGTTTTTAGAACTTCGCCGAGCCACAGATCTGTCTCTGCGCACGACTAAGCAGACGGCCCGTGCCATCGGCCGTTCTATGGCTGCTATGGTCTCCACGGAGAGACATCTGTGGCTGAACCTCACGGGCATCAAGGAAAAAGATCGAGCTTTCCTTCTCGATGCCCCTGTCTCGCCTTCTGGCCTTTTTGGCGATGCCGTCAACACAGTCGCCACTAGGTTTCGGGAGGCGAAACGCTATGAGGAAGCGTTTGTGAGGTTCCTCCCCCGCCGTGCTCAAGCGTAAGGAATGTCGGCCACCCAGTCCCGACCAAGTTCGGTTTCTCTGAGGCGAGAAGCCCAGAAGGAGAGTGTGGCAAGTCGTGCCCCCCCTCGAAGAGACTGGGGAGCGGCTCGCCGCACTTCTCAGCCCTCCTCTAAAAGACCGGACCTGCGGAGCATCATCTCCGGCAAAAAGAAGTCCTGAGGCTGGCGCGCCCAGGACCGTGAGGGTGTGCCCCCTCCGGGAGGGGCGCGTAAAATTCCAACAGAGAATAAAGACTCCTTCCTGGCACCCTCCAGGGCCCGTTGTTTTATCTCCGCCACCACCGGTGTTTCGGGGAGCAGCGGTCTTCAGCGAAATGTTAAATGCTCTGTTGTCTCCTGCCATGTTTCAGGACACCAGACATCTAACATCCCCCCAACAAAACGAAGTGTCAAAATTAGTGCCCCTTTCGGAGAAGCTGGCAGCGTGGAAGCTACTGCCAAATGTCTCCCCACTCTAGGTCCGTGTTGTCGTCGCAAGATGCTAACGACAGATGCTTCCCTCAAGGGCTGGGGAGCGGTCTTAGATGGCCGTCCAGCCCAAGGGATCTGGAGAGGTCATCTTCTCGAATGGCACATCAATTGCCTCGAAATGAACGCTGTATTTCTGGCCCTGAAATACTTCCTCCAGCAGTTGAGAGGCTACCATGTCCTAGTGCGGGTGGACAACACATCTGTAGTCTCTTACATAAATCACCAGGGCGGACTGCGTTCGCGCCACTTGAACAAGTTAGCGCAGCAGGTCCTGCTTTGGGCACAGGACAAGTTCCTGTCCCTCAAGGCGATTTACATTCCTGGGCATATGAATGTGGGAGCAGATTTGCTGTCCTGACAAGCTGTGACACACGGGGAATGGAAACTCCACCCCGAAGTAGTGAGTCAAATCTGGGGAAGATTTTACGAAGCAGACGTGGACCTCTTTGCCACACAGGAGACAGCACAATGTCCCCTCTACTTCTCTCTGACTCATCCAGCTCCCCTGGGTCTGGACGCTATGGCCCATACGTGGCCCAGACTGCGTCTTTACGCCTTTCCTCCGATCGCTCTGCTCCCGGGAGTCCTGGCCAAGGTCCGTCAACAGGGGTCCCGCCTCTTACTGATAGCGCCCCGTTGGCCGACCAGAGTCTGGTTCTCAGATCTAATATCCCTCCTCGACGGCTCGCCGTGGGCGATTCCGATCAGGAGTGATCTTCTCTCTTAGGCGCAGGGGACAGTATTTCATCCCCGGCCCGAGCTCTGGAACCTTCATGTCTGGCCCCTGAGAGGGACCAACTAAGAGATGCTGGCCTTTCGAACCATTAGAATCAGCGCCTGACAGGCTTCTGACTCTAAAGATGGGTTTTCTCATGGCCATTACCTCTCTAAAGAGATTTGGGGATTTGCAGGCTTTGTCAGTCCTGCCATCCTGCTTAGATTTTGCCCCTGGGCGAGTTAAAGTTATTTTGCATCCTCACCCTAATTATCTTCCGAAAGTTCCTTTCTCGACCATAAATCCGGTCATTCTCGAAGCCTTCTGTCCTCCGCCAATCACAACACCGGAGCAGGAAAGACTTCACTTACTGTGTCCAGTACGTGCTCTTCAGATTTACGTCCACCGCACTAGCCAGTGGCGTAAGTCAGAGCAACTTTTCATATGCCATGGGGGCCGCAACCGGGGGGCGGCTGCCACAAGGCAAACAATTTCACATTGGGTGAGAGATGCTATTGCCCTAGCCTATGAGGCGCGTGATCAAACTTCGCCTCTAGGAGTTAGGGCTCATTCAACCAGGGGGGTGGCATCTTCAATGGCTTTAGCAAGAGGTGCACCCTTGCAGCAAGTGTGTGATGCGGCAGGTTGGTCCTCTCCGCACACATTTGTCAGATTCTATAGCTTGGATGTCCATGCAACTCCGGGCTCGCATGTCCTTGAGTACACATCCCAGAGTCATGTCTGAGACCTCTTTGATGTTTGTGCGCACACACTACACAACACTGGGGGTCCAGACACTTACAGTGCGGCGGCGTTGGTATTCTCGTTCCCATTAGCGCTATTGAGCGCAGCATCGAGAGTAGCTTTTGATAAGGGAACGTCTCGGGTTACTTGAGTGTAACCCTGTTCCCTGAAAAAGCGGGAACGAGATGCTGCGCCTCAATGCCGCACTGTCAACGTGCCCGGACGTCCTTTCAGACAAATATTAACCTGAGGGAGTTTCCGTGTCACATCTATTTATAACCTTCAGGTGCGTGTAATATGTGACGTCACCTACCGAGGTTATTTAAGCCAATTCTTGGCGTGTTTGACACACGTGCTTCACAACCGGTCGAACAAAGAATGTTCTCATTAGCGCTATTGAGCGCAGCATCTCGATCCCGCTTTTTCAGGGAACAGGGTTACACTCAAGTAACCCGAGACGTTTTTGTGCATATAACTTCTAACACATTAAAAACAGTCTTACAGCATTGCAAAAACATTGTATTTCATAAGGCATAAGCATCTTTCAGTTTGGCAAGATTTGCACTGAATATTGAATGAAGCAGCCTTCTCTGATAGAGAGACAAGCTTTTGAGCAGATTGGGGTAGATTTCAGTTCATTTGAACAGAAGCAGTATTTCAACATTTACTGCTCTCAGAAACCTGTTTTTGTGCATATAACTTCTAACACATTAAAAACAGTCTTACAGCATTGCAAAAACATTGTATTTCATAAGGCATAAGCATCTTTGAGTTTGGCAAGATTTGCACTGAATATTGAATGAAGCAGCCTTCTCTGATAGAGAGACAAGCTTTTGAGCAGATTTGGGGTAGATTTCAGTTCATTTGAACAGAAGCAGTATTTCAACATTTACTGCTCTCAGAAACCTGTTTTTGTGCATATAACTTCTAACAAATTAAAAACAGTCTTACAGCATTGCAAAAACATTGTATTTCATAAGGTATAAGCATCCTTCAGTTTGGCAAGATTTGCACTGAATATTGAATGAAATAGCTTTCTCTGATAGAGAGAAAAGGTTTTGAGCAGATTTGGGCTAGATTTCACTTCATTTGAACAGAAGCAGTATTTCAACATTACTGCTCTCAGAAACCTGTTTTTGTGCATATAACTTCTAACACATTAAAAACAGTCTTACAGCATTTGCAAAAACATTGTGTTTCATAAGGCATAAGCATCCTGCAGTTTGGCAAGATTTGCACTGAATATTGAATGAAACAGCTTTCTCTAATAGAGAGAAAAGCTTTTGAGCAGATTTGGGCTAGATTTCACTTCATTTGAACAGAAGCAGTATTTCAACATTACTGCTCCCAGAAACCTGTTTTTGTGCATAAAACTTCTAACACATTAAAAACAGTCTTACAGCATTGCAAAAACATTGTATTTCATAAGGCATAAGCATCCTTCAGTTTGGCAAGATTTGCACTGAATATTGAATGAAACAGCTTTCTCTGATAGAGAGAAAAGGTTTTGAGCAGATTTGGGCTAGATTTCACTTCATTTGAACAGAAGCAGTATTTCAACATTTCTGCTCTCAGAAACCTGTTTTTGTGCATATAACTTCTAACACATTAAAAACAGTCTTACAGCATTCCAAAAACATTGTATTTCATAAGGCATAAGCGTCCTTCAGTTTGGCAAGATTTGCACTGAATATTGAATGAAACAGCTTTCTCTGATAGAGAGAAAAGCTTTTGAGCAGATTTCGGCCAGATTTCACTTCATTTGAACAGATGCAGTATTTCAACATTACTGCTCTCAGAAACCTCAAAACTGACAATCTTGAGCATTGAAGCTCAAACATAAGTTTTTGTGCATATAACTTCTAACACATTAAAAACAGTCTTACAGCATTTCAAAAACATTGTATTTCATAAGGCATAAGCATCCTTCAGTTTGGCAAGATTTGTACTGAATATTGAATGAAACAGCTTTCTCTAATAGAGAGAAAAGCTTTTCAGCAGATTTCAGCTAGATTTCACTTCATTTGAACAGAAGCAGTATTTCAACAGTACTGCTCTCAGAAACCTGTTTTTGTGCATATAACTTCTAACACATTAAAAACAGTCTTACAGCACTGCATAAACATTGTGTTTCATAAGGCATAAGCATCCTGCAGTTTGGCAAGATTTGCACTGAATATTGAATGAAACAGCTTTCTCTAATAGAGAGAAAAGCTTTTCAGCAGATTTCAGCTAGATTTCACTTCATTTGAACAGAAGCAGTATTTCAACAGTACTGTTCTCAGAAACCTGTTTTTGTGCATATAACTTCTAACACATTAAAAACAGTCTTACAGCATTGCATAAACATTGTGTTTCATAAGGCATAAGCATCCTGCAGTTTGGCAAGATTTGCACTGAATATTGAATGAAACAGCTTTCTCTAATAGAGAGAAAAGCTTTTGAGCAGATTTGGGCTAGATTTCACTTCATTTGAACAGATGCAGTATTTCAACATTACTTGCTCTCAAAAACCTCTAAACTGACAATCTTGAGCATTGAAGCTCAAACATAAGTTTTTGTGCATATAACTTCTAACACATTAAAAACAGTCTTACAGCATTGCAAAAACATTGTATTTCATAAGGTATAAGCATCCTTCAGTTTGGCAAGATTTGCACTGAATATTGAATGAAATAGCTTTCTCTGATAGAGAGAAAAGGTTTTGAGCAGATTTGGGCTAGATTTCACTTCATTTGAACAGAAGCAGTATTTCAACATTACTGCTCTCAGAAACCTGTTTTTGTGCATATAACTTCTAACACATTAAAAACAGTCTTACAGCATTTGCAAAAACATTGTGTTTCATAAGGCATAAGCATCCTGCAGTTTGGCAAGATTTGCACTGAATATTGAATGAAACAGCTTTCTCTAATAGAGAGAAAAGCTTTTGAGCAGATTTGGGCTAGATTTGACTTCATTTGAACAGAAGCAGTATTTCAACATTACTGCTCCCAGAAACCTGTTTTTGTGCATAAAACTTCTAACACATTAAAAACAGTCTTACAGCATTGCAAAAACATTGTATTTCATAAGGCATAAGCATCCTTCAGTTTGGCAAGATTTGAACTGAATATTGAATGAAACAGCTTTCTCTGATAGAGAGAAAAGGTTTTGAGCAGATTTGGGCTAGATTTCACTTCATTTGAACAGAAGCAGTATTTCAACATTACTGCTCTCAGAAACCTGTTTTTGTGCATATAACTTCTAACACATTAAAAACAGTCTTACAGCATTTCAAAAACATTGTATTTCATAAGGCCTAAGCATCCTGCAGTTTGGCAAGATTTGCACTGAATATTGAATGAAACAGCTTTATCTAATGGAGAGAAAAGCTTTTGAGCAGATTTCGGCTAGATTTCACTTCATATGAACAGATGCAGTATTTCAACATTACTTGCTCTCAAAAACCTCTAAACTGACAATCTTGAGCATTGAAGCTCAAACATAAGTTTTTGTGCATATAACTTCTAACACATTAAAAACAGTCTTACAGCATTTCAAAAACATTGTATTTCATAAGGCCTAAGCATCCTTCAGTATGGCAAGATTTGTACTGAATATTGAATGAAACAGCTTTCTCTAATAGAGAGAAAAGCTTTTCAGCAGATTTCAGCTAGATTTCACTTAATTTGAACAGAAGCAGTATTTCAACAGTACTGCTCTCAGAAACCTGTTTTTGTGCATATAACTTCTAACACATTAAAAACAGTCTTACAGCATTGCATAAACATTGTGTTTCATAAGGCATAAGCATCCTGCAGTTTGGCAAGATTTGCACTGAATATTGAATGAAACAGCTTTCTCTAATAGAGAGAAAAGCTTTTGAGCAGATTTGGGCTAGATTTCACTTCATTTGAACAGATGCAGTATTTCAACATTACTGCTCTCAGAAACCTCAAAACTGACAATCTTGAGCATTGAAGCTCAAACATAAGTTTTTGTGCATATAACTTCTAACACATTAAAAACAGTCTTACAGCATTGCAAAAACATTGTATTTCATAAGGCATAAGCATCCTTCAGTTTGGCAAGATTTGCACTGAATATTGAATGAAACAGCTTTCTCTAATAGAGAGAAAAGCTTTTCAGCAGATTTCAGCTAGATTTCACTTCATTTGAACAGAAGCAGTTTTTCAACATTACTGCTCTCAGAAACCTGTTTTTGTGCATCTAACTTCTAACACATTAAAAACAGTCTTACAGCATTGCAAAAACATTGTATTTCATAAGGCATAAGCATCCTTCAGTTTGGCAAGATTTGCACTGAATATTGAATGAATCAGCTTTCTCTGATTGAGCAGATTTGGGCTAGATTTCACTTCATTTGAACAGAAGCAGTATTTCAACATTACTGCTCTCAGAAACCTGTTTTTGTGCATATAACTTCTAACACATTAAAAACAGTCTCACAGCATTGCAAAAACATTGTGTTTCATAAGGCATAAGCATCCTGCAGTTTGGCAAGATTTGCACTGAATATTGAATGAAACAGCTTTCTCTAATAGAGAGAAAAGCTTTTGAGCAGATTTCGGCTAGATTTCACTTCATTTGAACAGATACAGTATTTCAACATTACTGCTCTCAGAAACCTCAAACCTGACAATCTTGAGCATTGAAGCTCAAACATACGTTTTTGTGCATATAACTTCTAACACATTAAAAACAGTCTTACAGCATTGCAAAAACATTGTATTTCATAAGGTATAAGCATCCTTCAGTTTGGCAAGATTTGCACTGAATATTGAATGAAATAGCTTTCTCTGATAGAGAGAAAAGGTTTTGTGCAGATTTGGGCTAGATTTCACTTCATTTGAACAGAAGCAGTATTTCAACATTACTGCTCTCAGAAACCTGTTTTTGTGCATATAACTTCTAACACATTAAAAACAGTCTTACAGCATTTGCAAAAACATTGTGTTTCATAAGGCATAAGCATCCTGCAGTTTGGCAAGATTTGCACTGAATATTGAATGAAACAGCTTTCTCTGATAGAGAGAAAAGGTTTTGAGCAGATTTGGGCTAGATTTCACTTCATTTGAACAGCAGCAGTATTTCAACATTACTGCTCTCAGAAACCTGTTTTTGTGCATATAACTTCTAACACATTAAAAACAGTCTTACAGCATTGCAATAACATTGTGTTTCATAAGGCATAAGCATCCTGCACTTTGGCAAGATTTGCACTGAATATTGAATGAAACAGCTTTCTCTGATAGAGAGAAAACGTTTTGAGCAGATTTGGGCTAGATTTCACTTCATTTGAACAGAAGTAGTATTTCAACATTACTGCTCTCAGAAACCTGTTTTTGTGCATATAACTTCTAACTCATTAAAAACAGTCTTACAGCATTGCATAAACATTGTATTTCATAAGGCATAAGCATCCTTCAGTTTAGCAAGATTTGCACTGAATATTGAATGAAACAGCTTTCTCTGATAGAGAGAAAACGTTTTGAGCAGATTTGGGCTAGATTTCACTTCATTTGAACAGATGCAGTATTTCAACATTACTGCTCTCAGAAACCTCTAAACTGACAATCTTGACCATTGAAGCTCAAACATAAGTTTTTGTGCATATAACTTCTAACACATTAAAAACAGTCTTACAGCATTGCAAAAACATTGTATTTCATAAGGCATAAGCATCCTTCAGTTTGGCAAGATTTGCACTGAATATTGAATGAAACAGCTTTCTCTGATAGAGAGAAAAGGTTTTGAGCAGATTTCGGCTAGATTTCACTTCATTTGAACAGATGTAGTATTTCAACATTACTGCTCTCAGAAACCTGTTTTTGTGCATATAACTTCTAACACATTAAAAACAGTCTTACAGCATTTGCAAAAATATTGTGTTTCATAAGGCATAAGCATCCTGCAGTTTGGCAAGGTTTGCACTGAATATTGAATGAAACAGCTTTCTCTAATAGAGATAAAAGCTTTTGAGCAGATTTCGGCTAGATTTCACTTAATTTGAACAGATGCAGTATTTCAACATTACTTGCTCTCAAAAACCTCTAAACTGACAATCTTGAGCATTGAAGCTCAAACATAAGTTTTTGTGCATATAACTTCTAACACATTAAAAACAGTCTTACAGCATTGCAAAAACATTGTATTTCATAAGGCATAAGCATCCTTCAGTTTGGCAAGATTTGCACTGATTATTGAATGAAACAGCTTTCTCTGATAGAGAGAAAAGGTTTTGAGCAGATTTGGGCTAGATTTCACTTCATTTGAAGCAGTATTTTCAACATTACTGCTCTTCATCCTGCAGTTTGGCAAGATTTGCACTGAATATTGAATGAAACAGCTTTCTCTAATAGAGAGAAAAGCTTTTGAGCCAACACGTTCTCACTCCCAACTCGTCACATATTGAAGCTTGGTCAGGATCCCTTTGGCGTCAATATTTAACTTACTGGGCACCCCTTAGGCGTCATGTTTCAACGTGCAGGGAATCCCATAGACTTCTGACCGGAGCCCGTGACGTTGACATTTGACGTGCAGGTAACCAGACCGTTGTCTGCAGCGCGTACGGGTCGAGACTACGATAATTAGGCATAAAAAAGAAAAGGCTACAATAATTTAGTTATGGCAGGGCAAGTCAATTGGCGCCCCGCGTCATATTTAACAGTTTTTTTTTTTTATTTTATTGTAAAAATGACGTTGGTGTCTGATATTAAAGAGCCGCATGTGAAACAGCATGCAACGGTGACATTAACAACGCTCCACCGAGTTTTGCTAGGTAATAGGGCTGCACAATTAATCGATTTTCTAATCGCAATTACAATTACAGATGCCGCAATTATGTAATGTTCAAAGTGAATTAATCGTTTATAGTCCACTTATGTTATTCTGCATGCTGAAGAAGTTTTTTCTTTCTTTCTACAGGTTATCTTAAGGGTTTTTTCATTGTTTTAATTTTAGTATAACATTATAGTAGCCTACCATTTTTTTAAGTATAAACCAATCAAATGTATAATTGAGATTTATAGATGCTATAGAAAAGCAATAAAGGTTTTTCAGTTAGAGTGTTTTTTATCTTGTTTATGTAAAAATATGGCATGCAGGTTCTTCAGACAATGTTATAATCATTCAGCGTAAATTACTGTGATAATCGTAATTAACAATCGCAATTACAATTTTATAAGAATAATCAACAATTATGATCTTTGTCATAATCTTGCAGCCCTGCTAGGTAATACTGGTATTTGTTTGTTTGTTTTTGTTTTGTTTTGTTTTTTTATCGGAGGCTTGTTGATGATAAAAACGTATTTAATGTGCTGTGATTGTTTGTTTAATGATTAATCACTGCAGTGCGATGCAATCAACCTGTTCATTCATTCATTAAATGTATTTATTTATTTATTTATTTATTTATTTATGCATTTAATTGTTTGTTTGGTTGTTTGTTTGATTGTTTATCTATTTATTTATTTGTATGTATTAATAAATCAATCAGTGGCGCTGACGTCATCGTAAGGCGCGATCCCAAGGTCCAGTGCGATTTTCCACTTGGTAAGTAGAGCAGTTAATTAATACAGATGGGAACAATCCATATATTTATGGAACAAAAACCGTTTAATTGGGTCAAGACGTTGTGTTTAGAACCTTTAGAGTTGCAAGGTATCAGTTTATGCAGTAAATGACAGCAGTCATTACAAAATATAACTTGCTGCACCACGTGTGCAATAGCCTAACGTTAGCTGAGTTAGCTAATTAAATTCAAGCTTGTGTATTTTTTCACATACAATCATGCAAGGCAAGGTAATATAGGAGATTGTATGGTTTTTCGTTATTATATGTGATCGGTTACCCATATTAAGTTAGCTCGATCACAACACTTTAGCCATTTATAAATGTTCAGATCAAGTTGCCAGATTGGTGTGTTTTCCAGTAATTGTTCAAAATCCACAATCCAAAATTATAAACACACACATCTACTACAGTATTGTGGCTCATCAAATGGCATGTAATAAAGGAAATTAAGTGCTCTCTAAAGAAGGCTACATTGTAAGGCTACGTGTCTGTCATTTGCCTTAAAGAAATAAAAGGGAACAACAGAAATATCAAAATGCCACCTGTCTAAAGCTATTTTATTCCACCTAGTACAAACTAATATCTAATTGAAAACTGACCAATCTGCCAACACCGATGGAAAAAAAATACTGGTAAAAATGTAAGGAGTTCATTTGTTCTCTCTCTCTATCTCTTTCTTTTTTTATCAGGTCCTTCAAATTCTCCCCTCCTTTATTTTAACCTCCCTCAACACAAACATACACACACACACACACAAACCAAAGGCACTTTTAAGAGCCACGTCCGTCTTGTTACCCTGCACTTGTCTGTCTGTAGCTCTCTCTCTCTCTCTCTCTCTCTCTCTCTCTCTCTGTTTATATTTCTATTTGTTGTCTCTGTCCATCTTTTTTGTAAGTCTTTCTGTCTGTTTTTGTTTCTGCCCATCACCATGAGTGATTCAGAACTCCAAGAACAGTTAATGGAGCTGGATAAACTGGTTGATGATCAAGAACTCAATGATGAGCTCCAAAGTCTTGATGACTTGATTGGTGAGCTGCAGGAAGAGAAAGAAGTGGCACCAGTAAAGACACCTGAACCGAGGGTGCGTTGGAGAAAGAGAGACATTGATGGAAACATTGTCTATGCAAGGCCAAGATCAAGCAGGAATCAGTCAAATAAGGGTCAGTATAGTTTTTCATTCAAGATCTATTGAATAACTGCGTTGATTAGGCATTTATGATGTATCAAACAAGGAATATGTCAATCAAATCAGAAGCACTCATTTTATTTTTGACATGAAAATAAATTTGATTACGTACAGTATTTGTGTAAAGCAGTATAAACTAAATGATTGGTCTTGGTAAGGCTGTGTTGAAGCTGTGTTTATTCTGAGTGTGTTGTCAGTGGCCAACCAGCTTGCTTCTACAGCAAGCATTCTTATTTGCTTTCATCTTCTACATGATATATAGATAACTAAGTAACTGTACTGTCCACATTTGTGTTTGAGAAAAAAAAAAAAAATCTGCTAGTCCTTCTCTGTAGCTAAACATTAAACAATGAGCTTTGGTCATTTCAGGCTGGTAATAAGGGAGGTAAAATTGTGCCACACGCCTTGGGACAAGTTGAAAATGTTGTAAATGTTGTTTTTCTTTTTTTTTTCTTTTCTTTTCTTTTTTATCTGGTGCAGCTGATCCCATTCGGAAATCTGATCCTCCCATCAATGCACCTGCCACTAACTGTGAGGTGACCTTTGCTCCAGAGGCTGTTGGTGTGTACTTCATTGTGTAAATAACAAATAACATTTTTAAAGTTTTCCGGAATACTGGCCTTTTCACAGTCAAATGCACTTGATGCAGAACACTTTCATGTATATATTAAAGTATTGCTTTTAAATATTCCATTCTATTTTAACAGAGTCTTTTCTGCAAGATCTCCAGCACTCACTGAGCAATACCTCAGATGATGAGGCATCATCTCTTGAGACCTCAAGAGGTCCTCTCCTAGCTTCCTCAAACTGGAGCACAAGACAAAGTCTCTTTTCAGAGAGATGGAGGACAGAGAGACCACGTCTGGTGAACACCGCTGCGGCACATGAAAATGTAGCAACACGCATCTGCCAACAGTGTGGGAGCAATCCAGCTGCTGTCCGCTGCAGTGACTGTCGACCACAGCCCTTTTTCTGTGCTCAGTGTGATGTCAGTATGCACACCAGACATGTTCTCCATAACAGAGATGCCATGACGGCTGGATTCTACCAGCCATTGCCTCCAACAACTTTTGTTGTAGATAAGGCTCTTTCCCATTGTGGTAAGTGCTGGTTTGTGAGTGTACAACATACACATAATTCTGAGAGTTGTTAGGCCTCATATGTTTTACTATTTAAATAATGCCCTTTTTTGTCTCTTGTTGTTTGATATTGAATTTAAGCTTTTTGAGCATCTCTTCTATATTTTTCAGCAATGTACTCCAATACCATTGAACCGTTACAATGTTATATCAGTCTATACAAATTGTCTTAATACTTAATCAATAAAAACGATCTTAATTCAAATGTTTGATCTTTTTCAGTACGGCTTGTACCTGTGGAGATCCCTTACAAAATCTGTGATTGTTCACGAGAGTCACTAAGGGTCAGTCCAGGGAAGACTGTTGCTGTAATCACAATGAATGGTAAGGGTGTGAAGATAAAAATCTGTACATGCTCTACTCCCATAAGTTTGGCACAGGTCTGGATGTAAGATCTGCATGACCTCTAAGTAATGTTTAAAAAGTATACAAAGTAATGTAAAATTGTGTAAGGAATCAAAACCCTGATTAATCACATTATATTTACATTTAAGTGGATGTGTTTTTTCATTTTTCCAGGACGATATGATCTAAGCATGCCTGAGTTGAGTTGTGAGGCATGCCAAGCCACGTGGGCTGCTGGAGTGGGTGATCTAAATCTGAGTGACTACTGGCCTGCAACCCTTCACTTTGCCACTATTTATGCCACAGATGTCTTCTTCTCATTTGAAGAAATGAAGATGGCTGCACCAGGACTGTCCTGCCAAGCATTTTTGAGAATGCTCGATCAGCGAACTGTCCGCTTTGGTCGTGTGAGTATTGAATTTATTTATTCTACAGTATTGTTAATGTCTTTGTATTGTGGGACGAAAATCTTTTAGATGCTAATGTATTTGTTGGTTTCCTTAATTTTAATAGTGTGGCAAGATCTCCAAAGACAGTTTTCAAAAAAGTTTTTTTGAGTGGGAGGCTGTGCGATACGAGGTGGACAAAATCTGTAAGGAAGAGCCCTTCATCTGTCCTGCGTGCAGCCCAGACATGCTGGCAGTTTCAGTCGATGGAAACCGCAAGCATTACCATTTCAAGAATGCAGCTAGGTATTTAAAATTGTGTATAATGTCACACTGTTGAAACAGTATTAATACGAAAAATATCGTTTTAATGTGCACCCAGTAAAATTAGATTACAAAGTATCACAAGCTTGTGTACCTGTTATGTATTATTATTATTATTATTTCTCTAGATCTGAAGAAAAGGCCATCTTTGAAGACGTCTTTATAGCTAAGGATGAAGATGTGACAAGATTTGTGGACTACATTCACAAGACATCCAAACATGTAAAAAAAAAAAAAAAAAAAAAAAGCAGACTATTAGAATAAATACAGGGCTACAGTTACCTCCTACTGAAGAGTTTATTTAGGAGATTCTTATTTTTATCAACCATTTTCCATATTGTAGGTGAGTGGACGAGGTGTTTGTGGAGGGGAGTGGTCAGCAGCCAGAGAGACCTCCCAGGGATCTGCCAGCAAGGTAGACGAGGAGGGATTGGAGCTTGCAGTGTGTCGACACGGAGTGCTCCTCCGTGCTTTAAATATGTACAGGGGTGAAATTTTTGCCTATCCCTTGTACCTGCAAGAAAAGCTGGCCAGTAGGCAAATACATTTGTTTTGTATGGATGTGACTTGCAAATATTGGCCCTACCTCCAAAGAGTTGCAAAAAGCTGTCCAGAGCTCCAGCACCTTCTTAACATGAAGCCCTTCCTTTCAGTGTTCCATGCCAAAGCCCATGATTTTAAATGTGAGGTAGGTGAAGTTTGTGATTACTAAAACTGAACATCTGCAAATACATGTCAACACTTTCTCAGCATTATTATTATTATTATTATTATTATTCCTAATCAGGTGAAATGGAGTGGGGCATATCAGGATGGGGCTGGTTTAACCCTAGGTGAGGAGGTGGAACAGTGCAATGCTTTCCTGTCTAGGATTGCAGTGACTACAAAACACATGTCCAAAGCAGGTACAATGACCACATACTATACTAGTTACATTATTACATAATAAGTAGGGGGAATATGGTAACATGATATTCTCTGTTTGCAGGGCGCACAGACATGCTGACTCTCATGGCCATGCGCTGGAATCAGCAAAGATCTACACTTTGGCCATCACACTGACCCGCCGATATCAGAAGGTAATAACATCAGTAGAATTGGTTTTAGATGTTCAATAATGTATGTTATTACTGTTTGAAGTTGTGCATTAAACATTTAGTTATTGTTCTTGTACCATCTGTGATTGCTTGTAATTGCAGACCACAAAACCTCTGCAAAACCAGTTGCTAAACCTAGAGTCTTTAAAAGTTGAACTGGCAGTGACAGAGAGCCAGTTGGAAGACTGGCTCAACGAAGTAAAGGAGTGGGCAGATAGTGAGTAAATGACTTATGTATATACATATGTATGTGTGTGTATGAATGGTATAATGTTATACTAAAACAAAAATTAGAGCAATGGAAAAACCCTTTAAATAACCTCTAGAGAAAAAAAATGCATCTTTAGCACACAGAATAACATAAGAGGCTTTTGAGTGATCAATTACCACTTTGAACGATTGCATAAGATTGCCACTTTTTAACGATTGTAGCATCTCTAATTGCAATTAGAAAAGTAATTAATTGTTTAGCCCCTATATTTTATATGACAAGCTACGCAATTCAAGCTCATAATCACAGATGCATCGCATGCAATAGTGAATGTGATATTGCATAGCTTGTGAACTACTGCTCTGCGTATTAAATGCTGCTCCATCTGAAAATAGGTGATAGAGATTTATTTCCAATCACAGAACTGGCTTTACTGATGAGATGCGCATGAGTATCGCATGCAATATATCGTGCAGCCCTTATAACATATATGTGTATATATAATATTGGTAACACATTTAGTCATGAATAATTGTTATTGTAATTTTGTGTAAAAATCACACATTTCTTCTCAGCAGCAGCAACAACAACCACAAATGATGCTGATGCCTTGGCCAGCAGAATTGAGGTACTTGTGGCGAGTATCAAGAGACGTTCTCAGCGTCTCTATAAAGATACAGATGGCAACAAAGGTCGTGCCAGGATCCGCCGCAAAATCAGGGAGGAGAAGGGGACCCTGACATCAATTGTTGAGAAATACAACAGAATGGTTCCAAACACAGAAACTCTGTGCTTGGAAACCATTTTGTCTGGTGAGACAGCTTGGCCATGGCAGCTACCACACAGTGGTATGTTCACTAGTCTTCTGACAATTATACATATTTCAACCACGATGCCTCAAATGTCAATCTGCAACCCCATCTGATTTTAAATATTAAAGAAGGTTGATGTATGACAATTTTTTTTCGTGCATTCCAGACTCTGTTCATTTTAGGACAAAGAGAAAGGCATTCGACATCATGATGTCATTAAGGAGACTTCAGGAGGAGCAGAAGATTCTTGTTGCAGAGATGAACAACCATTGGAGATATCTTTCAACTCGTGCTGATGCCCTCAGAGAACTGTCCTGCTGCTTTGCCAAGGAGACAATAAAAAGTATGTATTTGTAATATATGGCATATTTGTCATATACGGCAAACATAAGCATAGGGTTGCCCCTGACCAAAGATTTTTCTTTAAAATGGACTCACAAAAAACTCAGAAACATTTCCTTGTAGCATAAGTGGCTGTAGCTGTATGAGCTATCGTTACACTTTGCCTAAATCTCTATCCAATTGGTAGCTGAACGTTGTCAATCTTGCTTTTTTGGAGTTGTACTTGAAACTCTTTCAATGGTCCAAATTTAAATTTATTGCCCCACATATGTAAATACTGTGTAATAACTACAGGGTCCAGCCTTGTTATTCATAATATCTGCCTGTGAGTTTTAACATGTCCTGTGGAATATGTGTGTTTGTTGTTTTTTTTGTTTGTTTGTTTTTTTTTGTTTTTGTTTTTTGCAACGTATAACCACTCCAAATTAGACCAACTATGACTTTTCTAACAGACTAACATTTTAGGTTACTTTTAGGTGGCAGCCCAAATAAGCATACACAACAATGATGAGTGTTTAATGAAAGTTTATAAGGGAGGCTTAATGGTTTTTTGTTGTTGTTGTTTTTCCATTCTTTTAAGATTCGCAATGTGGCCTAACTGAAGAGGGTTTGAAAGGTCTGCAGTGCATCATCCACAGAAAGCAGCGTAAAATCAGAGATATGAGGGTGCAAGCAAGAGACTGTTACCTGCAAGTTTTGACTGGAGCAGAGAACACCAACTTCTTTAACCAACTGTCAGCTGATGACTACAACAGTGACTTCGACATTTCTGATGACGAACGTCTCTAGGTTACGTATGTAACCCTAGTTCCTTGAGGGAACGAGACGCTGCGTCAAAAGCGCTTTGGGGAACGCGCCCAGCGTGCGCGACTCTGAATATCATGTGAAATCAGACCAATGGAAGAGCGTGACGTCACCGGCGGAATGACGTAAGCGACCAGGAAGCTATAAAAGCACGTGCCACGCAGCTGGCGTCAGCTTCGAGTACCAGCAAGCGCCGGCAGGGGTGCCGGGGGTATGGCTCCGAGACGCAGCGTCTCGTTCCCTCGAGGAACTAGGGTTACATACGTAACCTAGAGACGTTCCTCTTCAGGAACTCGAGCTGCGTCAAAAGCGCTTTGGGGAACGAGTACCGACGCCGCCAGACTACCAAACCCCTGCCTAGTGTGTATCCGAACAGCACAGCTTAGGTCAGGAGGACTGAAGCGCCTGGAGTGACTGGCATGTCTAGGCCATAGAATCTGACAAACGTGGAGGGCGTGGACCATCCCGCAGCGTTGCAGATGTCCAGCATGGATACACCTGCTAAGAAGGCCTTGGAGGCCGCCATACCCCGAGTAGAGTGAGCCTTGGCTCCCGACAGCGGGGGACGACCAGAGGACTCATAGGAAGCGTTGATAGCCTCGACTATCCAACGACTGATAGTCTGCTTAGAAGCAGGAAAACCCCTCTTGGGGGGACCGTAGCATACAAGCAATTGATCGGTCTTTCTCCACAGGGCAGCTCTGTGGACGTATGCGTCCAGCGCTCTAACTGGACACATACAATTTAGCTTCGCCTGGTCGGGCTCCAGAAAGGGAGGAGGACAGAAGGCCTGCAGTACGACAGGTTGTGGTGTAACAGAGGGAACCTTAGGAACATATCCCGCTCGAGGGTATATGAACGCTTTAGTCATGCCTGGTGCAAATTCAAGATAAGTAGGGGCCACAGAGAGGGCCTGAAGGTCTCCTACTCTCCGCAGAGAGGTGATAGCCAACAGAAATGAGGTTTTAAGTGTAAGATGTCTGTCTGAGATATCTTGAATAGGTTCAAATGGGGGTCTGCACATTGCCTCTAACACCACGACCAGGTCCCACGGGGGAATACGGGACCGTACTGGAGGTTTCAGCCTCAGCGCACCGCGGAGGAAACATGTAACTAGAGGGTGTCTTCCCAAAGACTGGCCATCGAGAAGGGCGTGGTAGGCCTCAATAGCCGCCACGTAAACCTTCAGCGTGGAGTGGGTCAACCCTGCAGAGAGCCTAGCCTGTAGAAACTCCAGAACTGTACCAATCGGGCAGTTTGCTGGGTCTAGCTGGCGGTCTCTGCACCATGAGGTGAAGAGTTTCCACCTCAGGGCGTACAGTTTCCTCGTTGAGGGAGCTCTGGATTGGAGAAGGGTCTCAACAACCTCGGTTGAGAGACCGGCTGCTAAAAGTTGTGCCCCCTCAGGGGCCACACCCACAGCTTCCACACTCCGGGCGAGGGTGAATTATCGTACCCTGCGCCTGCGAGAGAAGGTCTGTCCTGATCGGTATCTCCCACGGAGAGCCGTCGAGGAGCGAGACTAGATCTGAGAACCATACTCGGCCCGGCCAGAACGGGGCTACTAACAACAGACGGACCCCGTCCCGGCGCACTCTCGCCAGAACTCCCGGGAGCAGAGCAATAGGGGGAAATGCGTACAGACGAAGCCTCGGCCAGGTCTGTACCATAGCGTCCAGTCCCAGAGGAGCTGGATGAACTAGAGAGAACCAAAGGGGGCATTGAGACGTCTCTTGAGATGCAAATAGGTCTACTTGAGCCCTGCCAAATATTCTCCATATCTGCTTCACTACTTGTGGGTGAAGTTTCCATTCCCCGGGCCTCGGCCCCTGCCTCGACAGTATGTCTGCTCCCACATTTTGTTTCCCAGGAATATATACTGCTCTTAGTGAGAGGAGTTTGCTCTGGGACCACACCAGGATCTGGTGCGCCAGCTTGTACAAAGGGCGCGAACGCAGACCTCCCTGGTGGTTGATATAGGAGACCACCGATGTGTTGTCGGTGCGCACCAACACATGGTGACCCCTTAGGTCTGGGAGGAAGTGCTTCAGTGCACGAAAAACTGCTAGCATTTCTAGACAATTGATATGCCATGTTCGATGGCGATCGCTCCACAGACCACGGGCAGGGTGGCCACTCATGACTGCACCCCAACCAGTGAGGGATGCATCTGTCGCTAGCGTTACACGGCGACAAAGAGCTCCCAGCACCGGGCCCTGTTTCAAGAACCAAGGTTTCTTCCATACATCTAAGGCACGTAGGCAGCGCCGCGTGACCTTGATAGTGCGAAGTAGATTGCCCCTCGGGGAAAATCCCTTGGTCTTGAGCCACCACTGCAGGGGCCTCATGTACAGCAGGCCAAAAGGTATCACGTTGGACGCAGCTGCCATCAGACCCAACAATCTCTGAAATTGTTTGACAGTGAGTGACTGGCCTTCTTTGACTCTCTCGACTGAGATGCGGATCGACTCGATACGAGCAGGGGACAATCGTGCCTGCATCGTGGTCGAATCCCATACTACGCCTAGATAGGTGGTTCTCTGAACCGGAGAAAGTACACTCTTCCTGGCGTTCAGTCTCAAACCCGGCTCCCCCATATGTGCGAGGACAACATCTCGATGCCGAACCGCAGCCTGCTCTGACTGAGCTAAGATCAACCAATCGTCGATATAGATGAGAATGCGGATGCCCTGCATGCGCAGGGGGACCAGAGCCGCGTCTACACATTTTGTGAACGTGCGGGGTGAGAGTGCTTCGCCCCCGAAAGCGAACCTCATAAACTTCCTGTGATGTGGAAGGATGGATATATGAAAATATGCGTCTTTGAGATCTATTGTGATAAACCAGTCCTGGGACCTGATCTGCGCTACAACTTGCTTGATTGTGAGCATTCTGAATTTTAGTCTCATAACTGAACGATTTAAGACCCTCAAGTCTATAATCGGACGCAGCCCCCCATCCTTCTTGGGAACTATGAAATACCGGCTGTAAAATCCAGACTCCCTGTCTTGAGGAGGGACCACCTCGATGGCCTCCTTCTCTAATAGGGTTTTCACTTCCTGTTCCATAACCAGACCCTGCCTGGGGCCGACTACTGTCTGAATGACCCCGTTGAATACTGGCGGCACGGAGCCGAACTGAATGCGGTAGCCTTTTTCTACTGTGTGCAGGACCCATCGAGATACATTTGGCAGTAGTTTCCACGCTGCTAAATAATCTACTAAGGGAATCAGTCTCTCGAGACTGACCTCTGGTGTAAGATCGGCTTGGTACGCCTGTAACACCGCCATGGTGTGCAGACACGCACCAGCCTGACCTGCTGCCGCATATCCTTTGCCCACCAAAGCCGATGTTGTTCTTAGTGGCTTTGAGGGCAACGCTGGGGCCTTTAGAGACGACGCCGCACCGGGGGACAGATAGCTCGCGAGCATCTGTTCCACCCGGGGCATCGCTCTATAACCGCGCTCTCCCATCCCCACTACGTTCCCATAGTAGTCTGACGAGGGGATGTAGAGGCGGGCCGAGAATGGGCGTTTCCACGACCTGGAGATCTCTTCGTGCAGGTCGGGAAAGAATGGCAGGCCCCGGCTGGGAGGTGGCTGACTCGCGCGCAGGAAGCGTTCATCAAGCTTGCTTCTCTGCGGTTCAGCTGCTTTCTCGGTGGGCCAATCAATGTTTAACTTGGCCACCACGCGAGTAACCACCTCCAAGAGCTCCTCATACTGCGGCGAGTGGGGTGGCGAATCCCTGTCGAGCGACTCCACATCAACCTCCTCCTCGGAGGAAGAGAGGCGGAGCGTCGACCCCTCTCCCTGAGTGGAAGGAACCGCTGAGCGTGCTTCTGACTCTAGGGATTGGGTGCCGGATCTGGCAGAAGTGGAAGGAGATAGGGACTGGCCCGTCTCCATTCCCTCCACCAGATCCACTTGCGAACCCCACGAGTGCAGCCACCGTTCTGCCTCAGCAGAAGCGGGACCAGCACCGCGGGGAACGCTGGCGAAGGCCCCCTCCTCGAAGAGGGCCCTCCGGGAACGAAGCATCCGCACCGACATACGCTCACAGTGCGGGCAGTCGGCCCACCCGTTATATATCTTGGGCAGGGAGGAACACACAGCCTAAAACGCGATTTGGAATCGCCAGAGTGTTTAACTTTCGCCTTGCTTTTGGGCATTGTCTAGGAGCTCTTAAACTGGACAGACAACAGTAAATAAGACTCACAGACAAACAGTTTGACATTCACACACAGAGCGCTTGCTGAGAGACGCGAAGCTGACGCCAGCTGCGTGGCACGTGCTTTTATAGCTTCCTGGTCGCTTACGTCATTCCGCCGGTGACGTCACGCTCTTCCATTGGTCTGATTTCACACGATATTCAGAGTCGCGCACGCTGGGCGCGTTCCCCAAAGCGCTTTTGACGCAGCTCGAGTTCCTGAAGAGGAACTGTAATCCAGAAGACAATGTTTTTTTGTTTGTTTTTTTTTTTTTTTTTATGGTGACCTTGACCTTAACCCTGAATCTAAAGCATGTAATAAAATCTGCTGTTGATCACCTTATAAATATACCCAAAGTGTACTGTCTGTTTTTTTCCACGTTACATAGAAATTATTTTATGCATGCCTCTACAACCAGTCAGTGGTGAAAATTAAGTGCATTATTGTAAGGCTAAGTACAGTACTGTACTAAATTATAGATTTGAGGTACTTTCTCATCATGCCACTGTGTAGTTGGGCTAGGCTATAGTTCACAGAAACTTTATTTTGTTATAAATAAAACTACTCTTTTTGTGCTTACAATGTAAGTACAGCCCAACTTAGAAACCAAACATTCAGTTGAGTAATGGAGAAAATAATTAGCAGACCAACCTTTATTAAAAATATAATTTGATAATGTTGTCTACAACGGGTTTTTAATCTTTTAGGTGTTGCGGAGCTCCAAATATGATCATCATTGTTTGAAGGACCCCCATTCTTGTAAATGTAAAATATATTTATATGGTTTCTTCTATAAATACCCAATTTACCATGAAGAGCGCATATTATAAGCAAAGCAAAAAAATTAATTGGAAAATTAGTTTCTATTAAACTACATTATTATTCTTTGTTTAAAGTATTACATGTATTTAAAGAACTGTATGTATCTTTTTAATCAAAATTCTGAAATTGTAAAATATTTTGTATTTCTTTGTTTTCATTTTTTTTTTTAATTGATTTAATATATGAATAATTTATTTTTAAATTCTTAATCATATTTTTGTGGTAATTATTTTATAATTATTACAATTATAAAGAATATAATAATAACAATAATACTAATTATAATACCATTTTCACATATAATTTTTAAAAAATTATTATTCTCCAAACCTTTCCAATGACCCCTTAATACTTGTTACTTCCAAACAATTGAAACCTGGTTAGAGACATGGAATAAGCTCATTATAATAGGGACACAGAAAAGCATGACTGGACCGAACACTTGACTTGTGTTAGTCAAGTGTTCGGTTTTTTGTGTGTGTATGTGTTCTGTTTTTGCTCTCTCCCTTCCTCTCTTTCAAATGCTGATGACTAACAGATCGAGTTCAGTTAGCTGATGATTCTGCTGACGATGGCACTGTCCTGATTGGTTCATTAGAGAAAATGTTTGGAGTTAAAAGGCAGAGCTGAGACGTCTGTGCTGTGGAGGCTTGGAGTAGGAGGTCTTTTTGTAGTTGGTCCTTAGCATAGGTGGGTTGTGTTTAGGAGTTAGTATTGACCCCTCCTGAAGCTCTGTTTGCTTCCTTGTGTTCAATAAATTTAATTATGATTTGCATGGATTATGGTTTTGTGTGAGTCAGTCGAAGGGGAAAGCTCCCTCCATTCATCCACCACTTTTTTAGTACTACTTCCCATCCCTAAAATGGGGAGGTATGTAAACAAACACATTATGATGAGGAAAAATCATTTCCCAACACAAGTTCAACCTTCACCAAAGGAAAATGAATGATAAAAAGAAATAATATGTTGGCTACATATGTTACTTTTACCTTTGAATACATTTTTTACTGAATTTTTGTTTTCAGTTTCAGCACCATAAATCTAACATATGCATGTTGTAAATATAGAAAGGGGCAGAAATAAACAAACTTTTCAGACATTAATGTGATAACGGTTTATTGTCCATGATAAAGATAGTACATCTGCATAGGTTTAATTGCCCCCCCCCCCCCCCCAGAAGAGACCTGAAGTGATCCTAAAAGAGGAAAAAATTGCACATTTCAAATGCCTGTAACTCAAACTCCAACAAGCATGTCAAAGGGAAAAACAGCAAGATAACTACTTATGATATGATTACTAAATAAGACTTGATGCAATTTTCTCACATATACAGAAAGTTTAAAAATAAGTGTTTTAAAAAGTGTTCTTAGTATAACACCAAATTTCAGTCTGGTTCTCAAATATATCATAAAGGTTTGCACAATGAACATATTGAGGTAGCCCTTTGTTCATTAAATATACTATTTACTTCATTTCATTACTAAAAGGTTTTTAAACTACATTACCCATACGCCTTTGGCACTATATTGATGTGACATGGGACTGTAAATTGTAGTTAATTGTAGTTCCCTACTTATGCTGTAGGGTTAGGGTTATGATTTCGGTAAATGGGTAATTTCTTTGCTACATATCAATCACTTATTGTTCAGTGACAGTTGCTGAAGTCATAATGACAATAAAACATAGTGTGCAACATGAAGCACCTTGTATTTTTGCCTAAACATTAGTCCAACCACAGCGTGTAAAAAAGCCTTACAATGTAGCCTTCTTTAGAGAGCACTTAATTTCCTTTATTACATGCCATTTGATGAGCCACAATACTGTAGTAGATGTGTGTGTTTATAATTTTGGATTGTGGATTTTGAACAATTACTGGAAAACACACCAATCTGGCAACTTGATCTGAACATTTATAAATGGCTAAAGTGTTGTGATTGAGCTAACTTAATATGGGTAACCGATCACATATAATAACGAAAAACCATACAATCTCCTATATTACCTTGCCTTGCATGATTGTATGTGAAAAAATACACAAGCTTGAATTTAATTAGCTAACTCAGCTAACGTTAGGCTATTGCACACGTGGTGCAGCAAGTTATATTTTGTAATGACTGCTGTCATTTACTGCATAAACTGATACCTTGCAACTCTAAAGGTTCTAAACACAACGTCTTGACCCAATTAAACGGTTTTTGTTCCATAAATATATGGATTGTTCCCATCTGTATTAATTAACTGCTCTACTTACCAAGTGGAAAATTGCACTGGACCTTGGGATCGCGCCTTACGATGACGTCAGCGCCACTGATTGATTTATTAATACATACAAATAAATAAATAGATAAACAATCAAACAAACAACCAAACAAACAATTAAATGCATAAATAAATAAATAAATAAATAAATAAATAAATAAATAAATAAATTTAATGAATGAATGAACAGGTTGATTGCATCGCACTGCAGTGATTAATCATTAAACAAACAATCACAGCACATTAAATACGTTTTTATCATCAACAAGCCTCCGATAAAAAAAACAAAACAAAACAAAAACAAACAAACAAATACCAGTATTACCTAGCAGGGCTGCAAGATTATGACAAAGATCATAATTGTTGATTATTCTTATAAAATTGTAATTGCGATTGTTAATTACGATTATCACAGTAATTTACGCTGAATGATTATACCATTGTCTGAAGAACCTGCATGCCATATTTTTACATAAACAAGATAAAAAACACTCTAACTGAAAAACCTTTATTGCTTTTCTATAGCATCTATAAATCTCAATTATACATTCGATTGGTTTATACTTAAAAAAATGGTAGGCTACTATAATGTTATACTAAAATTAAAACAATGAAAAAACCCTTAAGATAACCTGTAGAAAGAAAGAAAAAACTTCTTCAGCATGCAGAATTACATAAGTGGACTATAAACGATTAATTCACTTTGAACATTACATAATTGCGGCATCTGTAATTGTAATTGCGATTAGAAAATCGATTAATTGTGCAGCCCTATTACCTAGCAAAACTCGGTGGAGCGTTGTTAAAGTCACCGTTGCATGCTGTTTCACATGCGCTCTTTAATATCAGACACCAACGTCATTTTTACAATAAAATAAAAAAAAAACTGTTAAATATGACGCGGGGCGCCAATTGACTTGCCCTGCCATAACTAAATTATTGTAGCCTTTTCTTTTTTATGCCTAATTATCGTAGTCTCGACCCGTACGCGCTGCAGACAACGGTCTGGTTACCTGCACGTCAAATGTCAACGCCACGGGCTCCGGTCAGAAGTCTATGGGATTCCCTGCACGTTGAAACATGACGCCTAAGGGGTGCCCAGTAAGTTAAATATTGACGCCAAAGGGATCCTGACCAAGCTTCAATATGTGACGAGTTGGGAGTGAGAACGTGTTGTTTGAGCAGATTTGGGCTAGATTTCACTTCATTTGAACAGAAGCAGTATTTCAACATTACTGCTCTCAGAAACCTGTTTTTGTGCATATAACTTCTAACACATTAAAAACAGTCTTACAGCATTGCATAAACATTGTGTTTGATAAGGCATAAGCATCCTGCAGTTTGGCAAGGTTTGCACTGAATATTGAATGAAACAGCTTTCTCTAATAGAGAGAAAAGCTTTTGAGCAGATTTCGGCCAGATTTCACTTCATTTGAACAGATGCAGTATTTCAACATTACTGCTCTCAGAAACCTGTTTTTGTGCATATAACTTCTAACACATTAAAAACAGTCTTACAGCATTGCAAAAATATTGTATTTCATAAGGCATAAGCATCCTTCAGTTTGGCAAGATTTTCACTGAATATTGAATGAAACACCTTTCTTTAATAGAGAGAAAAGCTTTTCAGCAGATTTCAGCTAGATTTCACTTCATTTGAACAGAAGCAGTATTTCAACATAACTGCTCTCAGAAACCTGTTCTTGTGCATATAACTTCTAACACATTAAAAACAGTCTTACAGCATTGCAAAAACATTGTATTTCATAAGGCATAAGCATCCTTCAGTTTGGCAAGATTTGCACTGAATATTGAATGAAACAGCTTTCTCTGATAGAGAGAAAAGCCTTTGAGCAGATTTGGGCTAGATTTCACTTCATTTGAACAGAAGCAGTATTTCAACATTACTGCTCTCAGAAACCTGCTTTTGTGCATATAACTTCTAACACATTAAAAACAGTCTTACAGCATTGCATAAACATTGTGTTTGATAAGGCATAAGCATCCTGCAGTTTGGCAAGGTTTGCACTGAATATTGAATGAAACAGCTTTCTCTAATAGAGAGAAAAGCTTTTGAGCAGATTTGGGCCAGATTTCACTTCATTTGAACAGATGCAGTATTTCAACATTACTGCTCTCAGAAACCTCAAAACTGACAATCTTGAGCATTGAAGCTCAAACATAAGTTTCTGTGCATATAACTTCTAACACATTAAAAACAGTCTTACAGCATTGCAAAAACATTGTATTTCATAAGGCATAAACATCCTTCAGTTTGGCAAGATTTGCACTGAATATTGAATGAAACAGCTTTCTCTAATAGAGAGAAAAGCTTTTCAGCAGATTTCAGCTAGATTTCACTTCATTTGAACAGAAGCAGTATTTCAACATTACTGCTCTCAGAAACTTGTTTTTGTGCATCTAACTTCTAACACATTAAAAACAGTCTTACAGCATTGCAAAAACATTGTATTTCATAAGGCATAAGCATCCTTCAGTTTGGCAAGATTTGCACTGAATATTGAATGAAACAGCTTTCTCTAATAGAGAGAAAAGCTTTTGAGCAGATTTCGGCTAGATTTCACTTCATTTGAACAGATGCAGTATTTCAACATTACTGCTCTCAGAAACCTCAAAACTGACAATCTTGAGCATTGAAGCTCAAACATAAGTTTTTGTGCATATAACTTCTAACACATTAAAAACAGTCTTACAGCATTGCAAAAACATTGTATGGCAAGATTTGCACTGAATATTGAATGAAACAGCTTTCTCTGATAGAGAGAAAAGGTTTTGAGCAGATTTGGGCTAGATTTCACTTCATTTGAACAGAAGCAGTATTTCAACATTACTGCTCTCAGAAACCTGTTTTTGTGCATATAACTTCTAACACATTAAAAACAGTCTTACAGCATTGCAAAAACATTGTATTTCATAAGGCAAAAGCATCCTTCAGTTTGGCAAGATTTGCACTGAATATTGAATGAAACAGCTTTCTCTGATAGAGAGAAAAGGTTTTGAGCAGATTTGGGCTAGATTTCACTTCATTTGAACAGAAGCAGTATTTCAACATTACTGCTCTCAGAAACCTGTTTTTGTGCATATAACTTCTAACACATTAAAAACAGTCTCACAGCATTGCAAAAACATTGTATTTCGTAAGGCATAAGCATCCTTCAGTTTGGCAAGATTTGCACTGAATATTGAATGAAACAGCTTTCTCTGATAGAGAGAAAAGGTTTTGAGCAGATTTGGGCTAGATTTCACTTCATTTGAACAGAAGCAGTATTTCAACATTACTGCTCTCAGAAACCTGTTTTTGTGCATATAACTTCTAACACATTAAAAACAGTCTTACAGCATTGCAAAAACATTGTGTTTCATAAGGCATAAGCATCCTGCAGTTTGGCAAGATTTGCACTGAATATTGAATGAAACAGCTTTCTCTAATAGAGAGAAAAGCTTTTGAGCAGATTTCGGCTAGATTTCACTTCATTTGAACAGAAGCAGTATTTCAACATTACTGCTCACAGAAACCTGTTTTTGTGCATATAACTTCTAACACATTAAAAACAGTCTTACAGCATTGCAAAAACATTGTGTTTCATAAGGCATAAGCATCCTTCAGTTTGGCAAGATTTGCATTGAATATTGAATGAAACAGCTTTCTCTGATAGAGAGAAAAGCCTTTCAGCAGATTTGGGCTAGATTTCACTTCATTTGAACTGAAGCAGTATTTCAATATTACTGCTCTCAGAAACCTTTTTTGTGCATATAACTTCTAACACATTAAAAACAGCCTCACAGCATTGCAAAAACATTGTGTTTCATAAGGCCTAAGCATCCTGCAGTTTGGCAAGATTTGCACTGAATATTGAATGAAACAGCTTTCTCTAACAGAGAGAAAAGCTTTTGAGCAGATTTTGGCTAGATTTCACTTCATTTGAACACATGCAGTATTTCAACATTACTTGCTCTCAAAAACCTCTAAACTGACAATCTTGAGCATTGAAGCTCAAACATAAGTTTTTGTGCATATAACTTCTAACACATTAAAAACAGTCTTACAGCATTGCAAAAACATTGTATTTCATAAGGCATAAGCATCCTTCAGTTTGGCAAGATTTGTACTGAATATTGAATGAAACAGCTTTCTCTTATAGAGAGAAAAGGTTTTGAGCAGATTTGGGCTAGATTTCACTTCATTTGAACAGAAGCAGTATTTCAACATTACTGCTCTCAGAAACCTGTTTTTGTGCATATAACTTCTAACACATTAAAAACAGTCTTACAGCATTGCAAAAACATTGTGTTTCATAAGGCATAAGCATCCTGCAGTTTGGCAAGATTTGCACTGAATATTGAATGAAACAGCTTTCTCTGATACAGAGAAAAGCTTTTGAGCAGATTTCGGCTAGATTTCACTTCATTTGAACAGAAGCAGTATTTCAACATTACTGCTCTCAGAAACCTCTAGACTGACAATCTTGAGCATTGAAGCTCAAACATAAGTTTTTGTGCATATAACTTCTAACACATTAAAAACAGTCTTATAGCATTGCAAAAACATTGTATTTCATAAGGCATAAGCGTCCTTCAGTTTGGCAAGATTTGCACTGAATATTGAATGAAACAGCTTTCTCTGATACAGAGAAAAGCTTTTCAGCAGATTTCAGCTAGATTTCACTTCATTTGAACAGAAGCAGTATTTCAACATTACTGCTCTCAGAAACCTGTTCCCTTATCAAAAGCTACTCTCGATGCTGCGCTCAATAGCGCTAATGAGAACATTCTTTGTTCGACCGGTTGTGAAGCACGTGTGTCAAACACGCCAAGAATTGGCTTAAATAACCTCGGTAGGTGACGTCACATATTACACGCACCTGAAGGTTATAAATAGATGTGACACGGAAACTCCCTCAGGTTTCTTTGTCTTCAAGGACCGCATTGTGTGTGTATGTGTGTGTTGGAGCTGAGTAAATGAAACATTGCGTTGCAGTAGAGTATTAAAATAAAAATAAAAATAAAAAATAAAAAGAGAGAATGACAGAATCAAATAAGAGATGCCTACCTCCGTGTCAGAGGCTCATCTCAGAGGATGATCCTCACAGATTCTGTTTTGAGTGTTTGGGAGAAGGGCACGCTGTCCTCGGGCTCGAGGGAGAATGCGAGCACTGTGACATGTTATCGATTAAAGTGCTTCGCGCGAGGCTTGCGTTTTTTAAAAATTACGAGCCGGCAGATTCTCCCTCATTAAGATCCTGGGGGTCGCGTGTCGATCTGGCCGAGGCGCGTGGCACGACTCCGCCCCTTTCTCTCGCGCTCTCGCCAGATCATGAAGCCCTCGAGTCCGTTTCTCAAGCGCGCCCCGGCGCTTCTTCTGAACGGCTCGAGGAGACTTCATCTGTTGCCTCTGTTGAGATGGAAAGTGCCACCTCAGAGCGTTCCTCCTGCGATGATAAAGCGTATGAGGAGCTACTCGAAGTGGTAACTCGTGCAGTCGATCGATTAAAGCTAGACTGGCCACAAGAGCAAGAGGCTCCCAAACGCTCAAAATTAGATGACAGATTTCTGTCGGGTGGCCAAGGGGAGGGGCCTCAGCGACGGTCTCTCCCCTTTTTCGGTGATCTCCACGATGAGCTAGTACGGTCGTGGAGTAAGCCATATTCTTCCCGTGTCTTCGTTCCGTCGACATCGATTTATTCGACTATCGTTGATTCAAAGTCACGGGGCTATATGATGATGCCCCAGGTGGAAGAGACGCTTGCGGGCTATCTTTTCCCTGGGACTTCATCGTCTCTTAAAAAGCCTGCACTCCCCAGTAAGCCATGCAGAATGACATCTTCACTGGTGGGGAAAGCTTTTCAGGCCGCGGGTCAGGCTGGTGCTGCCCTGCACACCATGGCGGTTCTGTATCAGGCTGACCTGCTAAAAGACTTGAGCACAGGGGGGTCCATTGATGAAGAGGCGTTTTTAGAACTTCGCCGAGCCACAGATCTGTCTCTGCGCGCGACTAAGCAGACGGCCCGTGCCATCGGCCGTTCTATGGCTGCTATGGTCTCCACGGAGAGACATCTGTGGCTGAACCTCACGGGCATCAAGGAAAAAGATCGAGCTTTCCTTCTCGATGCCCCTGTCTCGCCTTCTGGCCTTTTTGGCGATGCCGTCAACACAGTCGCCACTAGGTTTCGGGAGGCGAAAAGCTATGAGGAAGCGTTTGTGAGGTTTCTCCCCCGCCGTGCTCAAGCGTCGGGACTGTCGGCCACCCAGTCCCGACCAAGTTCGGTTTCTCTGAGGCGAGAAGCCCAGAAGGAGAGTGTGGCAAGTCGTGCCCCCCCTCGAAGAGACTGGGGAGCGGCTCGCCGCACTTCTCAGCCCTCCTCTAAAAGACCGGACCTGCGGAGCATCATCTCCGGCAAAAAGAAGTCCTGAGGGTGTGCCCCCTCCGGGAGGGGCGCGTAAATTTCCAACAGAGAATAAAGACTCCTTCCTGGCACCCTCCAGGGCCCGTTGTTTTATCTCCGCCACCACCGGTGTTTCGGGGAGCAGCGGTCTCCAGCGAAATGTTAAATGCTCTGTTGTCTCCTGCCATGTTTCAGGACACCAGACATCTAACATCCCCCCAACAAAACGAAGTGTCAAAATTAGTGCCCCTTTCGGAGAAGCTGGCAGCGTGGAAGCTACTGCCAAATGTCTCCCCATGGGTAGAAAGGACTGTAGAGAAGGGCTACAGAATTCAGTTTGCGTATCGTCCTCCGCGTTTCAACGGCGTGGTCTCCACTTCCGTGAAACCGGAACGAGCGCATTTGTTGACACAGGAATTGCAAACTCTGCTGGGAAGAGGGGCCATAGAACATGTTCCCCTGCCAGACAGACAGTCAGGCTATTACAGCCGGTATTTTCTTGTTCCCAAAAAAGATGGGGGGTTGCGTCCAATTTTAGATCTTCGCGGGTTGAACCGCTACCTCAGAACATACAAGTTCAAAATGCTGACAATCAAGATGATTGTGTCTCAGATCCAGTCAGGCGATTGGTTTGTGACTATCGATCTCAAGGACGCTTATTTTCACATCGAGATCTTGCCACAACACAGGAAGTTCCTGAGGTTCGCTTTCGGGGGCGAAGCTTACCAGTATCGGGTTCTTCCATTTGGCCTAGCTTTGTCACCCCGCACGTACACGAAATGTATGGATGCAGCTCTGGCTCCTCTACGACTCCAGGGCATCCGCATTTTGAATTATATAGACGACTGGCTCATTCTGGCTCAGTCTCAAGAGCTAGCACTTCGACATCGTGATGTCGTTCTAGCTCATCTCGAATCTCTGGGGTTGAGACTCAACGCCAAGAAAAGCGTTCTCTCACCCTCCCAGAGGACAACGTATTTGGGGGTGGTATGGGACTCGGTCGCAATGCAGGCACTGCTGTCTCCTGCACGTGTCGAATCCATTCTAAACACCCTAAAGAACATAAAGCTAGGCCAGAAAATCACAGTTCATCACTTTCAGAAAATTTTAGGTCTCATGGCGGCTGCATCCACGGTGATACCTTTGGGTCTTCTGCACATGAGATCGTTTCAGTTGTGGCTCAGAGCCAGGGCATTTCATCCCCAGTGGCAATTAAGGGTTACGCGCCAAGGGCTTCGTACCCTATCTATGTGGTTCAGACCCCGGTTTCTGACTTTGGGTCCCACTCTAGGTCCGTGTTGTCGTCGCAAGATGCTAACGACAGACGCTTCCCTCAATGGCTGGGGAGCGGTCTTAGATGGCCGTCCAGCCCAAGGGATCTGGAGAGGTCATCTTCTCGAATGGCACATCAATTGCCTCGAAATGAAGGCTGTATTTCTGGCCCTGAAATACTTCCTCCAGCAGTTGAGAGGCTACCATGTCCTAGTGCGGGTGGACAACACATCTGTAGTCTCTTACATAAATCACCAGGGCGGACTGCGTTCGCGCCGCTTGAACAAGTTAGCGCAGCAGGTCCTGCTTTGGGCACAGGACAAGTTCCTGTCCCTCAAGGCGATTTACATTCCTGGGCATATGAATGTGGGAGCAGATTTGCTGTCCAGACAAGCTGTGACACACGGGGAATGGAAACTCCACCCCGAAGTAGTGAGTCAAATCTGGGGAAGATTTTACGAAGCAGAGGTGGACCTCTTTGCCACACAGGAGACAGCACAATGTCCCCTCTACTTCTCTCTGACTCATCCAGCTCCCCTGGGTCTGGATGCTATGGCCCATACGTGGCCCAGACTGCGTCTTTACGCCTTTCCTCCGATCGCTCTGCTCCCGGGAGTCCTGGCCAAGGTCCGTCAACAGGGGTCCCGCCTCTTACTGATAGCGCCCCGTTGGCCGACCAGAGTCTGGTTCTCAGATCTAATATCCCTCCTCGACGGCTCGCCGTGGGCGATTCCGATCAGGAGAGATCTTCTCTCTCAGGCGCAGGGGACAGTATTTCATCCCCGGCCCGAGCTCTGGAACCTTCATGTCTGGCCCCTGAGAGGGACCAACTAAGAGATGCTGGCCTTTCAGCAAATGTAATAGAAACTATTCTAAGCGCTAGGGCTCCCTCCACTAGAAGAATGTATGCCCTCAAATGGCGTGTTTTTTGAGGACTGGTGCATGACACACCATGTAGACCCAGCTCACTGCCAGATTGTTTCAGTACTGGAGTTTCTGCAGGAGAAATTGTCCTCAGGCACAAGCCCTAGTACTCTCAGAACCTATGTGGCCGCTATTTCGGCTTGCCACGGTCTGATTGATGGGATTTCTGTGGGAAAGCACCCTCTAGTCGCCCGCTTCATTCGTGGGGCTAAGCGGTTGAGGCCACCCACTAGAGCTACGGTCCCTTCATGGGATTTAGCCATAGTGCTCGAAGGGTTGGCTGGCCCCCCATTCGAACCATTAGAATCAGCGCCTGACAGGCTTCTGACTCTAAAGATGGGTTTTCTCATGGCCATTACCTCTCTAAAGAGAATTGGGGATTTGCAGGCTTTGTCAGTCCTGCCATCCTGCTTAGATTTTGCCCCTGGGCGAGTTAAAGTTATTTTGCATCCTCACCCTAATTATCTTCCGAAAGTTCCTTTCTCGACCATAAATCCGGTCATTCTCGAAGCCTTCTGTCCTCCGCCAATCACAACACCGGAGCAGGAAAGACTTCACTTACTGTGTCCAGTACGTGCTCTTCAGATTTACGTCCACCGCACTAGCCAGTGGCGTAAGTAAGAGCAACTTTTCATATGCCATGGGGGCCGCAACCGGGGGGCGGCTGCCACAAGGCAAACAATTTCACATTGGGTGAGAGATGCTATTGCCCTAGCCTATGAGGCGCGTGATCAAACTTCGCCTCTAGGAGTTAGGGCTCATTCAACCAGGGGGGTGGCATCTTCAATGGCTTTAGCAAGAGGTGCACCCTTGCAGCAAGTGTGTGATGCGGCAGGTTGGTCCTCTCCGCACACATTTGTCAGATTCTATAGCTTGGATGTCCATGCAACTCCGGGCTCGCATGTCCTTGAGTACACATCCCAGAGTCATGTCTGAGACCTCTTTGATGTTTGTGCGCACACACTACACAACACTGGGGGTCCAGACACTTAAAGTGCGGCGGCGTTGGTATTCTCGTTCCCATTAGCGCTATTGAGCGCAGCATCGAGAGTAGCTTTTGATAAGGGAACGTCTCGGGTTACTTGAGTGTAACCCTGTTCCCTGAAAAAGCGGGAACGAGATGCTGCGCCTCAATGCCGCACTGTCAACGTGCCCGGACGTCCTTTCAGACAAATATTAACCTGAGGGAGTTTCCGTGTCACATCTATTTATAACCTTCAGGTGCGTGTAATATGTGACGTCACCTACCGAGGTTATTTAAGCCAATTCTTGGCGTGTTTGACACACGTGCTTCACAACCGGTCGAACAAAGAATGTTCTCATTAGCGCTATTGAGCGCAGCATCTCGTTCCCGCTTTTTCAGGGAACAGGGTTACACTCAAGTAACCCGAGACGTTTTTGTGCATATAACTTCTAACACATTAAAAACAGTCTTACAGCATTGCAAAAACATTGTATTTCATAAGGCATAAGCATCTTTCAGTTTGGCAAGATTTGCACTGAATATTGAATGAAGCAGCCTTCTCTGATAGAGAGACAAGCTTTTGAGCAGATTTGGGGTAGATTTCAGTTCATTTGAACAGAAGCAGTATTTCAACATTTACTGCTCTCAGAAACCTGTTTTTGTGCATATAACTTCTAACCAATTAAAAACAGTCTTACAGCATTGCAAAAACATTGTATTTCATAAGGCATAAGCATCCTTCAGTTTGGCAAGATTTGCACTGAATATTGAATGAAACAGCTTTCTCTGATAGAGAGAAAAGTTTTTCAGCAGATTTGGGCTAGATTTCACTTCATTTGAACAGAAGCAGTATTTCAACATTACTGCTCTCAGAAACCTGTTTTTGTGCATATAACTTCTAACACATTAAAAACAGTCTTACAGCATTGCAAAAACATTGTATTTCATAAGGCATAAGCATCCTTCAGTTTGGCAAGATTTGCACTGAATATTGAATGAAACAGCTTTCTCTGATAGAGAGAAAAGGTTTTGAGCAGATTTGGGATAGATTTCACTTCATTTGAACAGAAGCAGTATTTCAACATTACTGCTCTCAGAAACCTGTTTTTGTGCATATAACTTCTAACACATTAAAAACAGTCTTACAGCATTGCAATAACATTGTGTTTCATAATGCATAAGCATCCTGCACTTTGGCAAGATTTGCACTGAATATTGAATGAAACAGCTTTCGCTAATAGAGAGAAAAGCTTTGGAGCAGATTTGGGCTAGATTTCACTTCATTTGAACAGAAGCAGTATTTCAACATTACTGCTCTCAGAAACCTGTTTTTGTGCATATAACTTCTAACACATTAAAAACAGTCTTACAGCATTGCAATAACATTGTGTTTCATAAGGCATAAGCATCCTGCAGTTTGGCAAGGTTTGCACTGAATATTGAATGAAACAGCTTTCTCTAATAGAGAGAAAAGGTTTTGAGCAGATTTCGGCCAGATTTCACTTCATTTGAACAGATGCAGTATTTCAACATTACTGCTCTCAGAAACCTCAAAACTGACAATCTTGAGCATTGAAGCTCAAACATAAGTTCCTTTTCGGGAACTCGAGCTGCATCGATATCGCTTTGGGGAACGTCCCTGACGAGACCGGCTCTGAACATCGTGTGCAATCTGTCCAATGGACGGGCGTGACGTCACGGAGCGGGGTGACGTAGCGACCAGGAAGCTATATAAGCACGTGCCGTGCAGCTGGCTTCAGCTTCGCTCTGTCAGCAAGCGCTCTGTGTGTGCATGTTACAAAGTCTGTCCCGTTGGTCCTATTTATTGTTGTCTGTCTTCTAGCCATTAAAAGATCGCTAATACAGCTCAATAATGCCTAAAGCAAAACAAAAGACCAAGTATTTAAAGGGCGATTCCAAGCCGCGTTACCGATTGTGTGTTCCTCCCTGCCCTCGCTACATCACGAGTGGGGATACACACAATCTGTGCGTGGCTTGCCTGGGATCGAAGCACGCTGAGTCGGCTCTCGAGGGGGCCGACTGTCCGCATTGCGAGCGATTGCCAATGCGGGCACTTCGATCCCGGAGGGCTCTCTTCGAGGAGGGAGCCTTCACCAGCGTTCCTCGCGCTGCTGCACTCGTGGGGTTCGCAGGTGGATCTGTCAGAGGGAATGGAGATGGGCCAGTCCTTATCTCCTTCCTCATCTGCCAGATCAGGCGCCCAAACCCTGGGTTCGGAAGCACGCTCGTCGGTTTCTTCCCCCCAGGGTGAGGAATCAGCTCTTCGCCTCTCTTCCTCTGAGGAGGTTGACGTGGAGACTGTTGCTGGGGATTCGCCACCCCTGTCGCCCCAGTATGAGGAGCTTTTGGAGGTGGTTACACGCGCAGTTGATAAATTAAAAATCGCGTGGCCTGCAGAAAAACACACTGAGCCACAGAAAAGCAAGCTAGATGAATGCTTTCTGCGGCCGAGGCAACCACCTCCACGCCGGAGTCTACCATTTTTTCCCGATCTCCATGATGAGTTATCGAGATCGTGGAAACACCCGTATTCGACCCGCCTCTTTGGCCCCGATTCACTATATTATGGCAACGTGATGGGGCTGGGAGAGCGGGGTTATAGGACGTTGCCACGGGTTGAACAGACGCTCGCGGGCTATCTGTCACCCGGCTCGGCATCGTCCCTAAAGGCTCCGGCATTGCCCACTAAGCCGCTGCGAGTTACATCATCGCTTGTGGGCAAAGGTTATGTGGCAGCAGGTCAGGCTGGGGCTTGCCTTCACACCATGGCAGTCCTTCAAGCTTATCAGGCCGACCTGCTGGGAGATATCGATGAGGGAGAGGGGATTAAGTCAGAAGATATTGATGAACTCAGAAAGACCGCTGATCTCTCCCTCCGCGCCACTAAAGAGACCGCTCGCGCAATTGGGCAGTCTATGGCAGCCTTAGTGGCCGCGGAGAGGCATTTGTGGCTGACCCTGTCAGAAATTAAAGAAAGAGACAGGGTCTGCCTTCTGGACGCCCCGCTTCAAGCCTCGGGCCTGTTTGGCGACACAGTCAACACTGTCAACAGTCAACGGCGTTCCAGAATTTCCTCCCTCGTCGCTCTCGTGGTGCATCTGGGCGGGAGATCACCACGCCACATACCGGCTCCTCATATCGGGAAGCGCAAAAACAGAGTGTCGCTGCTCGTGTTCCCCCACGTCGGGACCGAGGGCCTCAGCGACGCCCTGAGTCGGGGACTTCCAGAGCAAAAAAGCCTGATTTAAGAACAGTTATCGAGGCCCGGAAGTCCTCGACGAAACGATCCTGACATCAGGGTCCAGAGGGTAGCGCCTACTGGGGTAGAGCGCGGTCCACCTCAGTATACGGTGCCCGCCTCACCTCAGTGCCCTCAGGAGGTCGGTCTGCCAACCCTGCCAGAGCTTCAGGGCGCAGCGGCCTCCCGCGAGCACTACTCCCAGTAATTTCCGCCCGTGAGCGCAGCGGAGCTAGGAGGCTCGCCGCCCCTTCGGGGGCCTCTTACACCAGAGGTCAGTCTCGAGAGACTGATTCCCTTAGTAGATTATTTAGCAGCGTGGAAGCTACTGCCAAATGTATCTCGTTGGGTCCTGCGTACAATAGAAAAAGGCTATTGCATTCAGTTCGGTCGTCCACCACCGAAGTTCAACGGGGTTACACCGACTGTGGTCGGCCCCCGGCAGGCTCTGGTTATGGAACAAGAAGTGAATACCCTATTAAGGAAGGAGGCCATCGAGGTGGTCCCTCCTCTAGACAGGGAATCCGGATTTTACAGCCGGTATTTCATAGTTCCAAAGAAGGATGGGGGGTTGCGTCCGATCATAGACTTACGTCACCTGAACCGCTCAGTTATGTCACTGAAGTTCAAAATGCTCACTGTCAAGCAGGTTGTAGCTCAAATCAGATCCGAGGACTGGTTTGTCACCATAGATCTCAAAGACGCATACTTCCACATATCCATCCTTCCACAACACAGGAAGTATCTGAGGTTCGCTTTCGGGGGCAAAGCTTATCAATATCGAGTACTTCCCTTCGGCCTTGCACTCTCACCCCGCACGTTCACGAAATGTGTAGATGCGGCTCTGGTATCCCTCCGTATGCAGGGCATCCGCATTCTGAATTATATCGACGATTGGTTGATCTTAGCTCGATCAGAGCAGATGGCAGTTCGACATCGAGATGTCGTTCTTGCACACATGGGGGAGCTGGGTTTGAGACTAAATGCCAAGAAGAGTGTACTTTCTCCAGTTCAGAGAACCACCTATCTAGGCGTAGTGTGGGATTCGACCACGATTCAGGCACGTATGTCTCCTGCTCGGATCGAGTCGATCCTCACTTCAGTCGAGAGAGTCAAAGAAGGCCAGTCACTCACTGTCAAACAATTCCAGAGATTGTTAGGGCTCATGGCAGCTGCGTCCAACGTGATACCTTTTGGCCTGCTGCACATGAGACCCCTACAGTGGTGGCTCAAGTCCAAGGGCTTTTCCCCGAGGGGAAATCCACTTCGAGTTATCAAGGTCACGCGGCGATGCCTTCGTGCCTTAGACATGTGGAAGAAACCTTGGGTCTTGAATCAGGGCCCGGTGCTGGGAGCTCTTCGTCGCCGTGTAACGCTAGCGACAGACGCGTCCCTCACCGGTTGGGGTGCGGTCATGAGTGGCCACCCTGCCCGCGGTCTGTGGAGTGGTCGCCACCTGACGTGGCACATCAATTGCCTAGAGATGTTAGCAGTCTATCGAGCATTAAAATATTTCCTCCCAGACCTGAGAGGTCACCATGTGTTGTTGCGCACCGACAACACATCAGTGGTCTCTTATATCAATCACCAGGGGGTCTGCGCTCACGCCCCTTGTACAAGCTGGCATACCAGATCCTTCTCTGGTCCCAGGGCAAACTCCTCTCGATCAGAGCAGTGTATATTCCTGGGAGATTGAATGTGGGAGCAGACATACTGTCGAGGCAGGGGCCTAGGCCCGGGGAATGGATGCTTCACCCCGAGGTGGTGAAGCAGATATGGAGAGTGTTTGGCAAAGCTCAGGTGGACCTCTTTGCGACTCAAGAGACATCGCAATGTCCCCTCTGGTTCTCTCTAGTTCATCCAGCTCCTCTGGGACTGGACGCTATGGTACAGACCTGGCCGAGCCTTCGTCTGTACGCTTTTCCCCCTATCGCTCTGCTCCCGGGAGTTCTGGCGAGAGTACGCCAGGACGGGGTCCGTCTGTTGTTAGTAGCCCCGTTCTGGCCGGGCCGAATATGGTTCTCAGATCTAGTCTCGCTCCTCGACGGCTCTCCGTGGGAGATACCGATCAGGAAAGACCTACTCTCACAAGCACAGGGCACGATAATCCACCCTCGCCCGGAGGTGTTCAAGCTGTGGGTGTGGCCCCTGAGGGGGCACAACTGTTAGCAGCTGGTCTCTCAACCGAGGTTGTTGAGACCCTCCTCCAGTCCAGAGCTCCCTCTACGAGGAAACTGTACGCCCTGAAGTGGTCATTCTTTACTTCATGGTGCAGAGATCGCCACCTTGACCCTGTTAACTGCCCAGTTGGTACAGTTCTGGAGTTTTAACAAGCTAGGCTCTCTGCGGGGTTATCCCACTCCACCTTAAAGGTGTACGTGGCGGCCATAGCTGCTTTCCATGTCCCTTTCAATGATCAGTCAGTGGGTAGACACCCCCTAGTTACACGTTTCCTCCGAGGTGCACTGAGGCTGAGACCTCCAGTACGGTCCCGTATTCCCCCATGGGATTTGGTTGTGGTTCTAGAGGCTCTTTGTAAAGCTCCATTCGAGCCAATACAAGATATCTCAGATAGACATCTGACACTGAAAACTGCCCTGCTACTGGCAATCACCTCGCTAAAAGGAGTTGGAGATCTCCAGGCCTTTTCGGTGGCCCCTACTTATTTAGACTTTGCCCCTGGTATGGCCAAAGCATTCTTATACCCTCGAGCGGGTTATGTTCCAAAGGTTCCCTCTGTTACACCACAGCCTATCGTACTGCAGGCCTTCTGTCCTCCTCCCTTTCGGGAGCCAGACCAAGAGAAGCTAAACTGTATGTGTCCAGTGCGAGCACTCGACGCATACGTCCACAGAGCTGCCCTGTGGAGAAAATCCGACCAATTGCTTGTTTGCTACGGTCCTACTAACAAGGGGTCTCCTGCCACCAAGCAGACCCTTAGCCGTTGGATAGTCGAGGCTATCAACGTCTCTTATGAGTCCTCTGGTCTACCCCCTCCTTTGGGGGCCAAGGCTCACTCTACTCGGGGTATGGCGGCCTCCAAGGCCTTCTCAGCAGGTGTGTCCCTAGTGGACATCTGCAACGCTGCAGGGTGGTCCACGCCTTCTACATTTGTCAGATTCTACGATCTTGATATGTGAGTCGCTCCGGGCTCTTCTGTTCTCTCGTCCTAAGCTGTGCTCTCCGGATACACACTAGGCATGGATTTGGTAGTCTGGCAGCGTGGGCACCTCGTTCCCCAAAGCGATATCGACACAGCTCGAGTTCCCGAAAAGGAACGTCCCAAGGTTACGTATGTAACCCTAGTTCCTTGAGGGAACGAGACGCTGCGTCGCAGAGCCATACTCCCGGCACCCCTGCCGGCGCTTGCTTCCCTACTCGAAGCTGAAGCCAGCTGCACGGCACGTGCTTATATAGCTTCCTGGTCGCTACGTCACCCTGCTCCGTGACGTCACGCCCGTCCATTGGACAGATTGCATCGAAGCAGCGTCTCGTTCCCTCAAGGAACTAGGGTTACATACGTAACCTTGGGACGTTTTTGTGCATCTAACTTCTAACACATTAAAAACAGTCTTACAGCATTGCAAAAACATTGTATTTCATAAGGCATAAGCATCCTTCAGTTTGGCAAGATTTGCACTGAATATTGAATGAAACAGCTTTCTCTAATAGAGAGAAAAGCTTTTCAGCAGATTTCAGCTAGATTTCACTTCATTTGAACAGAAGCAGTATTTCAACATTACTACTCTCAGAAACCTGTTCTTGTGCATCTAACTTCTAACACATTAAAAACAGTATTACAGCATTGCAAAAACATTGTATTTCATAAGGCATAAGCATCCTTCAGTTTGGCAAGATTTGCACTGAATATTGAATGAAACAGCTTTCTCTGATAGAGAGAAAAGCCTTTGAGCAGATTTGGGCTAGATTTCACATCATTTGAACAGAAGCAGTATTTCAACATTACTGCTCTCAGAAACCTGTTTTTGTGCATCTAACTTCTAACACATTAAAAACAGTCTTACAGCATTGCAAAAACATTGTATTTCATAAGGCATAAGCATCCTTCAGTATGGCAAGATTTGCATTGAATATTGAATGAAACAGCTTTCTCTGATAGAGAGAAAAGCCTTTGAGCAGATTTGGGCTAGATTTCACTTAATTTGAACAGAAGCAGTATTTCAACATTACTGCTCTCAGAAACTTGTTTTTGTGCATATAACTTCTAACACATTAAAAACAGTCTTACAGCATTGCATAAACATTGTGTTTCATAAGGCATAAGCATCCTGCAGTTTGGCAAGATTTGCACTGAATATTGAATGAAACAGCTTTCTCTAATAGAGAGAAAAGCTTTTGAGCAGATTTGGGCTAGATTTCACTTCATTTGAACAGAAGCAGTATTTCAACATTACTGCTCTCAGAAACCTGTTTTTGTGCATATAACTTCTAACACATTAAAAATAGTCTTACAGCATTGAAAAAACATTGTATTTCATAAGGCATAAGCATCCTTCAGTTTGGCAAGATTTGCACTGAATATTGAATGAAGCAGCCTTCTCTGATAGAGAGACAAGCTTTTGAGCAGATTTGGGGTAGATTTCAGTTCATTTGAACAGAAGCAATTTCAACATTTACTGCTCTCAGAAACCTGTTTTTGTGCAAAAAACTTCTAACACATTAAAAACAGTCTTGCAGCATTGCAAAAACATTGTATTTCATAAGGCATAAGCATCCTTCAGTTTGATAAGATTTGCACTGAATATTGAATGAAACAGCTTTATCTAATAGAGAGAAAAGCTTTAGAGCAGATTTCGGCTAGATTTCACTTCATTTGAACAGATGCAGTATTTCAACATTACTTGCTCTCAAAAACCTCTAAACTGACAATCTTGAGCATTGAAGCTCAAACATACGTTTTTGTGCATATAACTTCTAACACATTAAAAACAGTCTTACAGCATTGCAAAAACATTGTATTTCATAAGGCATAAGCATCCTTCAGTTTGGCAAGATTTGCACTGAATATTGAATGAAACCGCTTTCTCTAATAGAGAGAAAAGCTTTTCAGCAGATTTCAGCTAGATTTCACTTCATTTGAACAGAAGCAGTATTTCAACATTACTGCTCTCAGAAACCTGTTTTTGTGCATATAACTTCTAACACATTAAAAAAAGTCTTAAAGCATTGCAAAAACATTGTGTTTCATAAGCCATAAGCATCCTTCAGTTTGGCAAGATTTGCACTGAATATTGAATGAAACAGCTTTCTCTGATAGAGAGAAAAGGTTTTGAGCAGATTTGGGCTTGATTTCACTTCATTTGAACAGAAGCAGTATTTCAACATTACTGCTCTCAGAAACCTGTTTTTGTGCATATAACTTCTAACACATTATAAACAGTCTTACAGCATTGCATAAACATTGTGTTTCATAAGGCATAAGCATCCTGCAGTTTGGCAAGATTTGCACTGAATATTGAATGAAACAGCTTTCTCTAATAGAGAGAAAAGCTTTTGAGCAGATTTGGGCTAGATTTCACTTCATTTGAACAGAAGCAGTATTTCAACATTACTGCTCTCAGAAACCTGTTTTTGTGCATATAACTTCTAACACATTAAAAATAGTCTTACAGCATTGAAAAAACATTGTATTTCATAAGGCATAAGCATCCTTCAGTTTGGCAAGATTTGCACTGAATATTGAATGAAGCAGCCTTCTCTGATAGAGAGACAAGCTTTTGAGCAGATTTGGGGTAGATTTCAGTTCATTTGAACAGAAGCAATTTCAACATTTACTGCTCTCAGAAACCTGTTTTTGTGCAAAAAAACTTCTAACACATTAAAAACAGTCTTACAGCATTGCAAAAACATTGTATTTCATAAGTCATAAGCATCCTTCAGTTTGGCAAGATTTGCACTGAATATTGAATGAAACAGCTTTCTCTGATACAGAGAAAAGCTTTTGAGCAGATTTGGGCTAGATTTCACTTCATTTGAACAGATGCAGTATTTCAACATTACTGCTCTCAGAAACCTCTAAACTGACAATCTTGAGCATTGAAGCTCAAACATAAGTTTCTGTGCTTATAACTTCTAAACACATTAAAAACAGTCTTACAGCATTGCAAAAACATTGTATTTCATAAGGCATAAGCATCCTTCAGTTTGGCAAGATTTGCACTGAATATTGAATGAAACCGCTTTCTCTAATAGAGAGAAAAGCTTTTCAGCAGATTTGGGCTTGATTTCACTTCATTTGAACAGAAGCAGTATTTCAACATTACTGCTCTCAGAAACCTGTTTTTGTGCATATAACTTCTAACACATTATAAACAGTCTGACAGCATTGCATAAACATTGTGTTTCATAAGGCATAAGCATCCTGCAGTTTGGCAAGATTTGCACTGAATATTGAATGAAACAGCTTTCTCTAATAGAGAGAAAAGCTTTTGAGCAGATTTGGGCTAGATTTCACTTCATTTGAACAGAAGCAGTATTTCAACATTACTGCTCTCAGAAACCTGTTTTTGTGCATATAACTTCTAACACATTAAAAATAGTCTTACAGCATTGAAAAAACATTGTATTTCATAAGGCATAAGCATCCTTCAGTTTGGCAAGATTTGCACTGAATATTGAATGAAGCAGCCTTCTCTGATAGAGAGACAAGCTTTTGAGCAGATTTGGGGTAGATTTCAGTTCATTTGAACAGAAGCAATTTCAACATTTACTGCTCTCAGAAACCTGTTTTTGTGCAAAAAAACTTCTAACACATTAAAAACAGTCTTGCAGCATTGCAAAAACATTGTATTTCATAAGGCATAAGCATCCTTCAGTTTGGCAAGATTTGCACTGAATGTTGAATGAAACAGCTTTATCTAATAGAGAGAAAAGCTTTAGAGCAGATTTCGGCTAGATTTCACTTCATTTGAACAGATGCAGTATTTCAACATTACTTGCTCTCAAAAACCTCTAAACTGACAATCTTGAGCATTGAAGCTCAAACATAAGTTTTTGTGCATATAACTTCTAACACATTAAAAACAGTCTTACAGCATTGCAAAAACATTGTATTTCATAAGGCATAAGCATCCTGCAGTTTGGCAAGATTTGCACTGAATATTGAATGAAACAGCTTTCTCTAATAGAGAGAAAAGCTTTTCAGCAGATTTCAGCTAGATTTCACGTCATTTGAACAGATGCAGTATTTCAACATTACTGCTCTCAGAAACCTCAAAACTGACAATCTTGAGCATTGAAGCTCAAACAAAAGATTCTGTGCATATAACTTCTAAACACATTAAAAACAGTCTTACAGCATTGCAAAAACATTGTGTTTCATAAGGCATAAGCACCTTTCAATTTGGCAAGATTTGCACTGAATATTGAATGAAACAGCTTTCTCTGATAGAGAGAAAAGGTTTTGAGCAGATTTGGGCTAGATTTCACTTCATTTGAACAGAAGCAGTATTTCAACATTACTGCTCTCAGAAACCTGTTTTTGTGCATATAACTTCTAACACATTAAAAACAGTCTTACAGCATTGCAAAAACATTGTGTTTCATAAGGCATAAGCATCCTGCAGTTTGGCAAGGTTTGCACTGAATATTGAATGAAACACCTTTCTCTAATAGAGAGAAAAGCTTTTGAGCAGATTTCGGCTAGATTTCACTTCATTTGAACAGATGCAGTATTTCAACATTACTGCTCTCAGAAACCTCAAAACTGACAATCTTGAGCATTGAAGCTCAAACAAAAGATTCTGTGCATATAACTTCTAAACACATTAAAAACAGTCTTACAGCATTGCTAAAACATTGTATTTCATAAGGCATGAGCGTCCTTCAGTTTGGCAAGATTTGCACTGAATATTGAATGAAACAGCTTTCTCTAATAGAGAGAAAAGCTTTTCAGCAGATTTCAGCTAGATTTCACTTCATTTGAACAGAAGCAGTATTTCAACATTACTGCTCACAGAAACCTGTTTTTGTGCATATAACTTCTAACACATTAAAAACAGTCTTACAGCATTGCAAAAACATTGTGTTTCATAAGGCATAAGCATCCTTCAGTTTGGCAAGATTTGCACTGAATATTGAATGAAACAGCTTTCTCTGATAGAGAGAAAAGCTTTTGAGCAGATTTGGGCTAGATTTCACTTCATTTGAACAGATGCAGTATTTCAACATTACTGCTCTCAGAAACCTCAAAACTGACAATCTTGAGCATTGAAGCTCAAACAAAAGTTTCTGTGCATATAACTTCTAAACACATTAAAAACAGTCTTACAGCATTGCAAAAACATTGTATTTCATAAGGCATAAGCGTCCTTCAGTTTGGCAAGATTTGCACTGAATATTGAATGAAACAGCTTTGTCTAATAGAGAGAAAAGCTTTTGAGCAGATTTCGGCTAGATTTCACTTCATTTGAACAGATGCAGTATTTCAACATTACTGCTCACAGAAACCTGTTTTTGTGCATATAACTTCTAACACATTAAAAACAGTCTTACAGCATTGCAAAAACATAGTGTTTCATAAGGCATAAGCATCCTGCAGTTTGGCAAGATTTGCACTGAATATTGAATGAAACAGCTTTGTCTAATAGAGAGAAAAGCTTTTGAGCAGATTTCGGCTAGATTTCACTTCATTTGAACAGATGCAGTATTTCAACATTACTGCTCTCAGAAACCTCTAAACTGGCAATCTTGAGCATTGAAGCTCAAACATAAGTTTCTGTGCATATAACTTCTAAACACATTAAAAACAGTCTTACAGCATTGCAAAAACATTGTGTTTCATAATGCATAAGCATCCTGCAGTTTGGCAAGATTTGCACTGAATATTGAATGAAACAGCTTTCTCTAATAGAGAGAAAAGCTTTTGAGCAGATTTGGGCTAGATTTCACTTCTTTGAACAGAAGCAGTATTTCAACATTACTGCTCTCAGAAACCTGTTTTTGTGCATATAACTTCTAACACATTAAAAACAGTCTTACAACATTGTGTTTCATAAGGCATAAGCATCCTGCAGTTTGGCAAGGTTTGCACTGAATATTGAATGAAACAGCTTTCTCTAATAGAGAGAAAAGCTTTTGAGCAGATTTCGGCTAGATTTCACTTCATTTGAACAGATGCAGTATTTCAACATTACTGCTCTCAGAAACCTGTTTTTGTGCATATAACTTCTAACACATTAAAAACAGTCTTACAGCATTGCAAAAACATTGTGTTTCATAAGGCATAAGCATCCTGCAGTTTGGCAAGGTTTGCACTGAATATTGAATGAAACAGCTTTCTCTAATAGAAAGAAAAGCTTTTGAGCAGATTTCGGCTAGATTTCACTTCATTTGAACAGATGCAGTATTTCAACATTACTGCTCTCAGAAACCTGTTTTTGTGCATATAACTTCTAACACATTAAAAACAGTCTTACAGCATTGCAAAAACATTGTATTTCATAAGTCATAAGCATCCTTCAGTTTGGCAAGATTTGCACTGAATATTGAATGAAACAGCTTTCTCTGATACAGAGAAAAGCTTTTGAGCAGATTTGGGCTAGATTTCACTTCATTTGAACAGATGCAGTATTTCAACATTACTGCTCTCAGAAACCTCAAAACTGACAATCTTGAGCATTGAAGCTCAAACAAAAGTTTCTGTGCATATAACTTCTAAACACATTAAAAACAGTCTTACAGCATTGCAAAAACATTGTATTTCATAAGGCATAAGCGTCCTTCAGTTTGGCAAGATTTGCACTGAATATTGAATGAAACAGCTTTCTCTAATAGAGAGAAAAGCTTTTCAGCAGATTTCAGCTAGATTTCACTTCATTTGAACAGAAGCAGTATTTCAACATTACTGCTCTCAGAAACCTGTTTTTGTGCATATAACTTCTAACACATTAAAAACAGTCTTACAACATTGCTAAAACATTGTATTTCATAAGGCATGAGCGTCCTTCAGTTTGGCAAGATTTGCACTGAATATTGAATGAAACAGCTTTCTCTAATAGAGAGAAAAGCTTTTCAGCAGATTTCAGCTAGATTTCACTTCATTTGAACAGAAGCAGTATTTCAACATTACTGCTCACAGAAACCTGTTTTTGTGCATATAACTTCTAACACATTAAAAACAGTCTTACAGCATTGCAAAAACATTGTGTTTCATAAGGCATAAGCATCCTTCAGTTTGGCAAGATTTGCACTGAATATTGAATGAAACAGCTTTCTCTGATAGAGAGAAAAGCTTTTGAGCAGATTTGGGCTAGATTTCACTTCATTTGAACAGATGCAGTATTTCAACATTACTGCTCTCAGAAACCTCAAAACTGACAATCTTGAGCATTGAAGCTCAAACAAAAGTTTCTGTGCATATAACTTCTAAACACATTAAAAACAGTCTTACAGCATTGCAAAAACATTGTATTTCATAAGGCATAAGCGTCCTTCAGTTTGGCAAGATTTGCACTGAATATTGAATGAAACAGCTTTGTCTAATAGAGAGAAAAGCTTTTGAGCAGATTTCGGCTAGATTTCACTTCATTTGAACAGATGCAGTATTTCAACATTACTGCTCACAGAAACCTGTTTTTGTGCATATAACTTCTAACACATTAAAAACAGTCTTACAGCATTGCAAAAACATAGTGTTTCATAAGGCATAAGCATCCTGCAGTTTGGCAAGATTTGCACTGAATATTGAATGAAACAGCTTTGTCTAATAGAGAGAAAAGCTTTTGAGCAGATTTCGGCTAGATTTCACTTCATTTGAACAGATGCAGTATTTCAACATTACTGCTCTCAGAAACCTCTAAACTGGCAATCTTGAGCATTGAAGCTCAAACATAAGTTTCTGTGCATATAACTTCTAAACACATTAAAAACAGTCTTACAGCATTGCAAAAACATTGTGTTTCATAATGCATAAGCATCCTGCAGTTTGGCAAGATTTGCACTGAATATTGAATGAAACAGCTTTCTCTAATAGAGAGAAAAGCTTTTGAGCAGATTTGGGCTAGATTTCACTTCTTTGAACAGAAGCAGTATTTCAACATTACTGCTCTCAGAAACCTGTTTTTGTGCATATAACTTCTAACACATTAAAAACAGTCTTACAACATTGTGTTTCATAAGGCATAAGCATCCTGCAGTTTGGCAAGGTTTGCACTGAATATTGAATGAAACAGCTTTCTCTAATAGAGAGAAAAGCTTTTGAGCAGATTTCGGCTAGATTTCACTTCATTTGAACAGATGCAGTATTTCAACATTACTGCTCTCAGAAACCTGTTTTTGTGCATATAACTTCTAACACATTAAAAACAGTCTTACAGCATTGCAAAAACATTGTGTTTCATAAGGCATAAGCATCCTGCAGTTTGGCAAGGTTTGCACTGAATATTGAATGAAACAGCTTTCTCTAATAGAAAGAAAAGCTTTTGAGCAGATTTCGGCTAGATTTCACTTCATTTGAACAGATGCAGTATTTCAACATTACTGCTCTCAGAAACCTGTTTTTGTGCATATAACTTCTAACACATTAAAAACAGTCTTACAGCATTGCAAAAACATTGTATTTCATAAGTCATAAGCATCCTTCAGTTTGGCAAGATTTGCACTGAATATTGAATGAAACAGCTTTCTCTGATACAGAGAAAAGCTTTTGAGCAGATTTGGGCTAGATTTCACTTCATTTGAACAGATGCAGTATTTCAACATTACTGCTCTCAGAAACCTCAAAACTGACAATCTTGAGCATTGAAGCTCAAACAAAAGTTTCTGTGCATATAACTTCTAAACACATTAAAAACAGTCTTACAGCATTGCAAAAACATTGTATTTCATAAGGCATAAGCGTCCTTCAGTTTGGCAAGATTTGCACTGAATATTGAATGAAACAGCTTTCTCTAATAGAGAGAAAAGCTTTTCAGCAGATTTCAGCTAGATTTCACTTCATTTGAACAGAAGCAGTATTTCAACATTACTGCTCTCAGAAACCTGTTTTTGTGCATATAACTTCTAACACATTAAAAACAGTCTTACAACATTGCAAAAACATTGTGTTTCATAAGGCATAAGCATCCTGCAGTTTGGCAAGGTTTGCACTGAATATTGAATGAAACAGCTTTGTCTAATAGAGAGAAAAGCTTTTGAGCAGATTTCGGCTAGATTTCACTTCATTTGAACAGATGCAGTATTTCAACATTACTGCTCTCAGAAACCTCTAAACTGGCAATCTTGAGCATTGAAGCTCAAACATAAGTTTCTGTGCATATAACTTCTAAACACATTAAAAACAGTCTTACAGCATTGCAAAAACATTGTGTTTCATAATGCATAAGCATCCTGCAGTTTGGCAAGATTTGCACTGAATATTGAATGAAACAGCTTTCTCTAATAGAGAGAAAAGCTTTTGAGCAGATTTGGGCTAGATTTCACTTCTTTGAACAGAAGCAGTATTTCAACATTACTGCTCTCAGAAACCTGTTTTTGTGCATATAACTTCTAACACATTAAAAACAGTCTTACAACATTGTGTTTCATAAGGCATAAGCATCCTGCAGTTTGGCAAGGTTTGCACTGAATATTGAATGAAACAGCTTTCTCTAATAGAGAGAAAAGCTTTTGAGCAGATTTCGGCTAGATTTCACTTCATTTGAACAGATGCAGTATTTCAACATTACTGCTCTCAGAAACCTGTTTTTGTGCATATAACTTCTAACACATTAAAAACAGTCTTACAGCATTGCAAAAACATTGTGTTTCATAAGGCATAAGCATCCTGCAGTTTGGCAAGGTTTGCACTGAATATTGAATGAAACAGCTTTCTCTAATAGAAAGAAAAGCTTTTGAGCAGATTTCGGCTAGATTTCACTTCATTTGAACAGATGCAGTATTTCAACATTACTGCTCTCAGAAACCTGTTTTTGTGCATATAACTTCTAACACATTAAAAACAGTCTTACAGCATTGCAAAAACATTGTATTTCATAAGTCATAAGCATCCTTCAGTTTGGCAAGATTTGCACTGAATATTGAATGAAACAGCTTTCTCTGATACAGAGAAAAGCTTTTGAGCAGATTTGGGCTAGATTTCACTTCATTTGAACAGATGCAGTATTTCAACATTACTGCTCTCAGAAACCTCAAAACTGACAATCTTGAGCATTGAAGCTCAAACAAAAGTTTCTGTGCATATAACTTCTAAACACATTAAAAACAGTCTTACAGCATTGCAAAAACATTGTATTTCATAAGGCATAAGCGTCCTTCAGTTTGGCAAGATTTGCACTGAATATTGAATGAAACAGCTTTCTCTAATAGAGAGAAAAGCTTTTCAGCAGATTTCAGCTAGATTTCACTTCATTTGAACAGAAGCAGTATTTCAACATTACTGCTCACAGAAACCTGTTTTTGTGCATATAACTTCTAACACATTAAAAACAGTCTTACAGCATTGCAAAAACATTGTGTTTCATAAGGCATAAGCATCCTGCAGTTTGGCAAGATTTGCACTGAATATTGAATGAAACAGCTTTGTCTAATAGAGAGAAAAGCTTTTGAGCAGATTTCGGCTAGATTTCACTTCATTTGAACAGATGCAGTATTTCAACATTACTGCTCTCAGAAACCTCTAAACTGACAATCTTGAGCATTGAAGCTCAAACATAAGTTTCTGTGCTTATAACTTCTAAACATATTAAAAACAGTCTTACAGCATTGCAAAAACATTGTGTTTCATAATGCATAAGCATCCTGCAGTTTGGCAAGATTTGCACTGAATATTGAATGAAACAGCTTTCTCTAATAGAGAGAAAAGCTTTTGAGCAGATTTGGGCTAGATTTCACTTCTTTGAACAGAAGCAGTATTTCAACATTACTGCTCTCAGAAACCTGTTTTTGTGCATATAACTTCTAACACATTAAAAACAGTCTTACAACATTGCAAAAACATTGTGTTTCATAAGGCATAAGCATCCTGCAGTTTGGCAAGGTTTGCACTGAATATTGAATGAAACAGCTTTCTCTAATAGAGAGAAAAGCTTTTGAGCAGATTTCGGCTAGATTTCACTTCATTTGAACAGATGCAGTATTTCAACATTACTGCTCTCAGAAACCTGTTTTTGTGCATATAACTTCTAACACATTAAAAACAGTCTTACAGCATTGCAAAAACATTGTGTTTCATAAGGCATAAGCATCCTTCAGTTTGGCAAGATTTGCACTGAATACTGAATGAAACAGCTTTCTCTGATAGAGAGAAAAGGTTTTGAGCAGATTTGGGCTAGATTTCACTTCATTTGAACTGAAGCAGTATTTCAACATTACTGCTCTCAGAAACCTGTTTTTGTGCATATAACTTCTAACACATTAAAAACAGTCTTACAGCATTTGCAAAAACATTGTGTTTCATAAGGCATAAGCACCCTTCAGTTTGGCAAGATTTGCACTGAATATTGAATGAAACAGCTTTCTCTGATAGAGAGAAAAGGTTTTGAGCAGATTTGGGCTAGATTTCACTTCATTTGAACAGAAGCAGTATTTCAACATTACTGCTCTCAGAAACCTGTTTTTGTGCGTATAACTTCTAACACATTAAAAAACAGTCTTACAGCATTGCAAAAACATTGTATTTCATAAGGCATAAGCATCCTTCAGTTTGGCAAGATTTGCACTGAATATTGAATGAAACAGCTTTCTCTGATAGAGAGAAAAGGTTTTGAGCAGATTTCAGCTAGATTTCACTTCATTTGAACAGAAGCAGTATTTCAACATTACTGCTCTCAGAAACCTGTTTTTGTGCATATAACTTCTAACACACTAAAAACAGTCTTACAGCATTGCAAAAACATTGTGTTTCATAAGGCATAAGCATCCTGCAGTTTGGCAAGATTTGCACTGAATATTGAATGAAACAGCTTTCTCTAATAGAGAGAAAAGCTTTTGAGCAGATTTGGGCTAGATTTCACTTCATTTGAACAGAAGCAGTATTTCAACAATACTGCTCTCAGAAACCTGTTTTTGTGCATATAACTTCTAACACATTAAAAACAGTCTTACAGCATTGCAAAAACATTGTGTTTCATAAGGCATAAGCATCCTGCAGTTTGGCAAGGTTTGCACTGAATATTGAATGAAACACCTTTCTCTAATAGAGAGAAAAGCTTTTGAGCAGATTTGGGCTAGATTTCACTTCATTTGAACAGATGCAGTATTTCAACATTACTGCTCTCAGAAACCTCAAAACTGACAATCTTGAGCATTGAAGCTCAAACAAAAGTTTCTGTGCATATAACTTCTAAACACATTAAAAACAGTCTTACAGCATTGCAAAAACATTGTATTTCATAAGGCATAAGCGTCCTTCAGTTTGGCAAGATTTGCACTGAATATTGAATGAAACGGCTTTCTCTAATAGAGAGAAAAGCTTTTCAGCAGATTTCAGCTAGGTTTCACTTCATTTGAACAGAAGCAGTATTTCAACATTACTGCTCACAGAAACCTGTTTTTGTGCATATAACTTCTAACACATTAAAAACAGTCTTACAGCATTGCAAAAACATTGTGTTTCAGAAGGCATAAGCATCCTGCAGTTTGGCAAGATTTGCACTGAATATTTAATGAAACAGCTTTGTCTAATAGAGAGAAAAGCTTTTGAGCAGATTTCGGCTAGATTTCACTTCATTTGAACAGATGCAGTATTTCAACATTACTGCTCTCAGAAACCTCTAAACTGGCAATCTTGAGCATTGAAGCTCAAACATAAGTTTCTGTGCATATAACTTCTAAACACATTAAAAACAGTCTTACAGCATTGCAAAAACATTGTGTTTCATAATGCATAAGCATCCTGCAGTTTGGCAAGATTTGCACTGAATATTGAATGAAACAGCTTTCTCTAATAGAGAGAAAAGCTTTTGAGCAGATTTGGGCTAGATTTCACTTCTTTGAACAGAAGCAGTATTTCAACATTACTGCTCTCAGAAACCTGTTTTTGTGCATATAACTTCTAACACATTAAAAACAGTCTTACAACATTGTGTTTCATAAGGCATAAGCATCCTGCAGTTTGGCAAGGTTTGCACTGAATATTGAATGAAACAGCTTTCTCTAATAGAGAGAAAAGCTTTTGAGCAGATTTCGGCTAGATTTCACTTCATTTGAACAGATGCAGTATTTCAACATTACTGCTCTCAGAAACCTGTTTTTGTGCATATAACTTCTAACACATTAAAAACAGTCTTACAGCATTGCAAAAACATTGTGTTTCATAAGGCATAAGCATCCTGCAGTTTGGCAAGGTTTGCACTGAATATTGAATGAAACAGCTTTCTCTAATAGAAAGAAAAGCTTTTGAGCAGATTTCGGCTAGATTTCACTTCATTTGAACAGATGCAGTATTTCAACATTACTGCTCTCAGAAACCTGTTTTTGTGCATATAACTTCTAACACATTAAAAACAGTCTTACAGCATTGCAAAAACATTGTATTTCATAAGTCATAAGCATCCTTCAGTTTGGCAAGATTTGCACTGAATATTGAATGAAACAGCTTTCTCTGATACAGAGAAAAGCTTTTGAGCAGATTTGGGCTAGATTTCACTTCATTTGAACAGATGCAGTATTTCAACATTACTGCTCTCAGAAACCTCTAAACTGACAATCTTGAGCATTGAAGCTCAAACATAAGTTTCTGTGCATATAACTTCTAAACACATTAAAAACAGTCTTACAGCATTGCAAAAACATTGTGTTTCATAATGCATAAGCATCCTGCAGTTTGGCAAGATTTGCACTGAATATTGAATGAAACAGCTTTCTCTAATAGAGAGAAAAGCTTTTGAGCAGATTTGGGCTAGATTTCACTTCTTTGAACAGAAGCAGTATTTCAACATTACTGCTCTCAGAAACCTGTTTTTGTGCATATAACTTCTAACACATTAAAAACAGTCTTACAACATTGCAAAAACATTGTGTTTCATAAGGCATAAGCATCCTGCAGTTTGGCAAGGTTTGCACTGAATATTGAATGAAACAGCTTTCTCTAATAGAGAGAAAAGCTTTTGAGCAGATTTCGGCTAGATTTCACTTCATTTGAACAGATGCAGTATTTCAACATTACTGCTCTCAGAAACCTGTTTTTGTGCATATAACTTCTAACACATTAAAAACAGTCTTACAGCATTGCAAAAACATTGTGTTTCATAAGGCATAAGCATCCTTCAGTTTGGCAAGATTTGCACTGAATACTGAATGAAACAGCTTTCTCTGATAGAGAGAAAAGGTTTTGAGCAGATTTGGGCTAGATTTCACTTCATTTGAACTGAAGCAGTATTTCAACATTACTGCTCTCAGAAACCTGTTTTTGTGCATATAACTTCTAACACATTAAAAACAGTCTTACAGCATTTGCAAAAACATTGTGTTTCATAAGGCATAAGCACCCTTCAGTTTGGCAAGATTTGCACTGAATATTGAATGAAACAGCTTTCTCTGATAGAGAGAAAAGGTTTTGAGCAGATTTGGGCTAGATTTCACTTCATTTGAACAGAAGCAGTATTTCAACATTACTGCTCTCAGAAACCTGTTTTTGTGCGTATAACTTCTAACACATTAAAAACAGTCTTACAGCATTGCAAAAACATTGTATTTCATAAGGCATAAGCATCCTTCAGTTTGGCAAGATTTGCACTGAATATTGAATGAAACAGCTTTCTCTGATAGAGAGAAAAGGTTTTGAGCAGATTTCAGCTAGATTTCACTTCATTTGAACAGAAGCAGTATTTCAACATTACTGCTCTCAGAAACCTGTTTTTGTGCATATAACTTCTAACACACTAAAAACAGTCTTACAGCATTGCAAAAACATTGTGTTTCATAAGGCATAAGCATCCTGCAGTTTGGCAAGATTTGCACTGAATATTGAATGAAACAGCTTTCTCTAATAGAGAGAAAAGCTTTTGAGCAGATTTGGGCTAGATTTCACTTCATTTGAACAGAAGCAGTATTTCAACAATACTGCTCTCAGAAACCTGTTTTTGTGCATATAACTTCTAACACATTAAAAACAGTCTTACAGCATTGCAAAAACATTGTGTTTCATAAGGCATAAGCATCCTGCAGTTTGGCAAGGTTTGCACTGAATATTGAATGAAACACCTTTCTCTAATAGAGAGAAAAGCTTTTGAGCAGATTTGGGCTAGATTTCACTTCATTTGAACAGATGCAGTATTTCAACATTACTGCTCTCAGAAACCTCAAAACTGACAATCTTGAGCATTGAAGCTCAAACAAAAGTTTCTGTGCATATAACTTCTAAACACATTAAAAACAGTCTTACAGCATTGCAAAAACATTGTATTTCATAAGGCATAAGCGTCCTTCAGTTTGGCAAGATTTGCACTGAATATTGAATGAAACGGCTTTCTCTAATAGAGAGAAAAGCTTTTCAGCAGATTTCAGCTAGGTTTCACTTCATTTGAACAGAAGCAGTATTTCAACATTACTGCTCACAGAAACCTGTTTTTGTGCATATAACTTCTAACACATTAAAAACAGTCTTACAGCATTGCAAAAACATTGTGTTTCAGAAGGCATAAGCATCCTGCAGTTTGGCAAGATTTGCACTGAATATTTAATGAAACAGCTTTGTCTAATAGAGAGAAAAGCTTTTGAGCAGATTTCGGCTAGATTTCACTTCATTTGAACAGATGCAGTATTTCAACATTACTGCTCTCAGAAACCTCTAAACTGACAATCTTGAGCATTGAAGCTCAAACATAAGTTTCTGTGCATATAACTTCTAAACACATTAAAAACAGTCTTACAGCATTGCAAAAACATTGTGTTTCATAATGCTTAAGCATCCTGCAGTTTGGCAAGATTTGCACTGAATATTGAATGAAACAGCTTTCTCTAATAGAGAGAAAAGCTTTTCAGCAGATTTGGGCTAGATTTCACTTCATTTGAACAGATGCAGTATTTCAACATTACTGCTCTCAGAAACCTGTTTTTGTGCATATAACTTCTAACACATTAAAAACAGTCTTACAGCTTAGCAAAAACATTGTATTTCATAAGGCATAAGCATCCTTCAGTTTGGCAAGATTTGCACTGAATATTGAATGAAACAGCTTTCTCTGATAGAGAGAAAAGGTTTTGAGCAGATTTGGGCTAGATTTCACTTCATTTGAACAGAAGCAGTATTTCAACATTACTGCTCTCAGAAACCTGTTTTTGTGCATATAACTTCTAACACATTAAAAACAGTCTTACAGCATTGCAAAAACATTGTATTTCATAAGGCATAAGCATCCTTCAGTTTGGCAAGATTTGCACTGAATATTGAATGAAACACCTTTCTCTAATAGAGAGAAAAGCTTTTGAGCAGATTTCGGCTAGATTTCACTTCATTTGAACAGATGCAGTATTTCAAGATTACTGCTCTCAGAAACCTCAAAACTAACAATCTTGAGCATTGAAGCTCAAACAAAAGTTTTTGTGCATATAACTTCTAACACATTAAAAACAGTCTTACAGCATTGCAAAAACATTGTATTTCATAAGGCATAAGCGTCCTTCAGTTTGGCAAGATTTGCACTGAATATTGAATGAAACAGCTTTCTCTAATAGAGAGAAAAGCTTTTCAGCAGATTTCAGCTAGATTTCACTTCATTTGAACAGAAGCAGTATTTCAACATTACTGCTCACAGAAACCTGTTTTTGTGCATATAACTTCTAACACATTAAAAACAGTCTTACAGCATTGCAAAAACATTGTGTTTCATAAGGCATAAGCATCCTGCAGTTTCGCAAGATTTGCACTGAATATTTAATGAAACAGCTTTGTCTAATAGAGAGAAAAGCTTTTGAGCAGATTTCGGCTAGATTTCACTTCATTTGAACAGATGCAGTATTTCAACATTACTGCTCTCAGAAACCTCAAAACTGACAATCTTGAGCATTGAAGCTCAAACAAAAGTTTCTGTGCATATAACTTCTAAACACATTAAAAACAGTCTTACAGCATTGCAAAAACATTGTATTTCATAAGGCATAAGCGTCCTTCAGTTTGGCAAGATTTGCACTGAATATTGAATGAAACAGCTTTCTCTAATAGAGAGAAAAGCTTTTGAGCAGATTTGGGCTAGATTTCACTTCATTTGAACAGATGCAGTATTTCAACATTACTGCTCTCAGAAACCTCTAAACTGACAATCTTGAGCATTGAAGCTCAAACATAAGTTTCTGTGCATATAACTTCTAAACACATTAAAAACAGTCTTACAGCATTGCAAAAACATTGTGTTTCATAATGCATAAGCATCCTGCAGTTTGGCAAGATTTGCACTGAATATTGAATGAAACAGCTTTCTCTAATAGAGAGAAAAGCTTTTCAGCAGATTTGGGCTAGATTTCACTTCATTTGAACAGATGCAGTATTTCAACATTACTGCTCTCAGAAACCTGTTTTTGTGCATATAACTTCTAACACATTAAAAACAGTCTTACAGCTTAGCAAAAACATTGTATTTCATAAGGCATAAGCATCCTTCAGTTTGGCAAGATTTGCACTGAATATTGAATGAAACAGCTTTCTCTGATAGAGAGAAAAGGTTTTGAGCAGATTTGGGCTAGATTTCACTTCATTTGAACAGAAGCAGTATTTCAACATTACTGCTCTCAGAAACCTGTTTTTGTGCGTATAACTTCTAACACATTAAAAACAGTCTTACAGCATTGCAAAAACATTGTATTTCATAAGGCATAAGCATCCTGCAGTTTGGCAATATTTGCACTGAATATTGAATGAAACAGCTTTCTCTGATAGAGAGAAAAGGTTTTGAGCAGATTTGGGCTAGATTTCACTTCATTTGAACAGAAGCAATATTTCAACATTACTGCTCTCAGAAACCTGTTTTTGTGCATATAACTTCTAACACATTAAAAACAGTCTTACAGCATTGCAAAAACATTGTGTTTCATAAGGCATAAGTGTCACAAACACAGCCTCTGTGGCTCTCTCCGATCACCACCAGAGGGAACCGTCACCCGAGTATTAACCTCATTCAAACTCCATTTCCCATACACCCCGTACCTGGGGCTGATTACCTGCACAGGTGTCACTCATCTTCATCCCCTATTTAAGGAACTCACCCTGTTCTCTCAAACGCGAAGTCTTGTTTTGCCCATGCAGACATTACCGAGCGTTTTCCCACTGTTGGATCTTCCGTGTATGACCTGGACTGATTATTGGACTCTGATTCTCTGCCGCCTGCCTTATCGACCTCTGCCTTGTTCTCTCGCCTCTGCCTGCCAGCCGCCAGCCCTGATTCTACGCTCTGTCAAGGTTTATGATTCTGATTTGTCTACGTGGTATCTAACGCCCCTGATTGACCTGTTTCTGTTTACTCTGTGGATTATTAAAATAAAGCTGCTTATGGATCATAACGTCTCTGACTCAGCGTTACAGAAGACTTCGCCAGATATTGATCCAGCGGCTTTCTTCCAGATCACGGCAGAAGTATCCGCCCAAGCCGCGGCGCTGACAGCACATCAGCAGCAGCTGAATCGACTCACCTCTCTCACCGAAGAGATGATCTGAGCCCTCCAATCACTCCGCCTGCAAACTCCGGAGGGAAACATTCCAGCAGCACCTCAATCTCAGCAAATGGCCGCCGCCGTGGCCACACCTCCCGCTTCAGTAAGCCCGCGCTTGGCGTTCCCAGGAAAATTCGATGGATCACCTGCCAGATGCAAGGGGTTCCTATTACAATGTTCGATGTTCGTTAACCAGCAGCCCTCGTTATATTCCACAGAGGACAGCCGAATTTCGTTTGTGTGTTCGTTGCTCACGGGGAGAGCACTAGAGTGGGCCACAGCCATCTGGAACGGTGATCGATCAGTTTTCACCACCTTTTCAGCATTTCTACTCCGATTCAGAGAGGTTTTCGAACACCCCGCGGGAGGAAAGGAGGTTGGTGAACAGCTTATCGCACTCCGTCAAGGAGGAGGATCGGCCGCAGATTATGCCCTTTCATTCCGCACCCTAGCTGCACAAACTGGCTGGCCAGACGACCCTTTACGCCTGCACTTCAGGAGGGGACTGGATGCTGAGCTGCAGACCGAACTAGCCTGCCGAGACGAGGGCAAAACCCTCAAACAACTCATCGATCTGTCCATCAAGGTAGACAATCTGATTCGGGCACGTCGGCCCCGTTACCGAACTTCATCATTCACCCCGGTCAACAGCTCAAGCCCGGATCCAGAACCCATGCAAATCGGAGTTACCCGATTAAGCGAGGAGGAGAAGTCACGCAGGCGACAGCACAACCTGTGTTTATACTGTGGCTTGGCTGGACATCTACGGGCTGCATGCCCCACTCGACCGCCGCGACATTCAGCTGCGGTGAGTTATCCCTCTAGAACTTCTTCTATGTTAGAGATACCTGTCATGTTATCTGTCAAGGGAGTTAGCATCGAGGTGAGGGCATTGATTGATTCCGGAGCTGCGGGTAATTTTATTGATACCACTTTCATGGAGACTCATAACATCCCATGTATTCCATGTACCTCTCACTTGGCAGTGGCAGCCCTAGATGGACGACCGCTGGGCTCCGGTCGCATCCAAACCATCACTGAGGAGTTAGAACTCACCGTCGGGGCTCTCCATTCTGAAAAGATCCACCTCTACAGCTTCCAATCTCCTCATAACCCCATCATCTTGGGACTGCCCTGGCTGGAAAAACACAATCCAATCATCACCTGGTCCACGAAGCAGATATCACAATGGTCAGATTACTGCAAGGAACATTGTCTCCATTCCTGCACTCGACCCACGATCAATCCTACTTCCCCATCGGCCTCTCCACTGCCTCAAGAGTATGACGATCTCCAGGAGGCATTCAGTAAGACCAAGGCTGCGCAGCTACCTCCTCATCGACCAGGCGATTGCGCCATTGAACTGATGCCAGGCGCTCAACCACCCAAGGGCCGAGTATTTCCGCTATCTCAACCCGAAGCCACGGCCATGAAGGAGTATATCGAGGAGGAATTAGCCAAGGGATTCATTCGACCTTCCACTTCACCAGCTTCTGCAGGGTTCTTCTTCGTGAAAAAAGACGGAGGCCTCCGCCCTTGTATAGATTACCGTGGCCTCAACGACGTTACGGTGAAGTACCGATATCCCTTACCACTCGTCCCAGCGGCTCTAGAGCAACTACGCCGAGCAAAGTACTTCACGAAGTTGGACCTCCGAAGCGCCTACAACCTGATTCGAATTCGAGAAGGGGATGAGTGGAAGACGGCTTTTTCAACCACCACTGGGCACTACGAGTACCGGGTCATGCCGTTCGGCCTTTCCAACAGTCCTTCCGTGTTCCAAGCCTTTGTAAACGACATATTCAGGGATATGTTGAATCGTTGGGTCATAGTCTACATAGACGATATCCTCATCTACTCCGAAACGTATACAGAACATGTGAAGCAAGTCAAAGCCGTCCTCCAACGCCTAATCCAGCACCAACTGTATGCTAAACTGGAGAAATGTGAATTCCACAGGCAGACTATCTCCTTCCTGGGTTATGTAATCAGCGCTGGAGGAGTAGCCATGGAGGAGGGGAAGGTTCGCGCTGTAGTCAACTGGCCCCTACCCCAGACACTCAAAGAACTACAACGCTTCCTGGGTTTCGCTAACTTCTATAGAAGGTTCATCCGCGACTTCAGCTCCATCGCAGCACCAATGACTTCTATGGTTAAGAAGGGCTCTCAGCGTCTCCACTGGTCCTCCGCCGCCCTCAACGCCTTCCAGGCCCTCAAGGATAGATTCACCACAGCGCCCATCTTACATCATCCTGATCCAGAGTTGGAATTCATTGTGGAAGTAGACGCTTCAAGTTCAGGTCTCGGGGCTGTACTTTCGCAACGCCAGGGAGATCCACCGAAATTATACCCATGTGCCTTTTATTCTCGGAAACTAAACGCAGCCGAAAGGAATTATGATGTTGGAGATCGCGAGCTCCTTGCTATGAAAGCGGCATTCGAGGAATGGAGGCACTGGCTAGAGGGGGCTAAACACACCTTCACAGTCCTCACGGATCACCACAACCTTGAATACCTCCGGTCAGCCAAACGCTTGAATCACAGACAAGCCAGATGGTCGCTCTTCTTCACAAGATTTAATTTTCAAGTCACTTATCGTCCAGGTTCCCAGAATACCAAAGCGGATGCACTCTCTCGTCTATACGAAACCAACAACCAAACTCCAGACCACGAACCCATCATTCCTCCCACGATCATTCTTGGACCCATCCAATGGGACATTATGACTGAGATCATTGAGGCCCAACGCATCGAACCTCCACCTCCTGAGACTCCCCAGAATCGCACATTCGTCCCTCAAACACTGAGACAACGAGTACTACATCAGGTCCACTCTACCCCAAGCTCAGGACACCCCGGTATAACCGCCACCGTCCAGCTCCTATCTAACCGCTTCTGGTGGCCCTCAATGCAAACTGACACCATCAATTACATTAGGAACTGTATCACTTGCAACACTAACAAATCATCCCATCAATTACCCGCTGGTCTTCTTCACCCGTTACCCGTTCCTCAACGTCCTTGGTCCCACATAGCCATCGACTTTGTTACAGATCTGCCTCTCTCGCAGGGCAAAACCACAATACTATCCGTGATCGACCGCTTCTCCAAAGCCTGCCGCTTCGTCCCATTACCCAAACTCCCGACTGCCTTCGAAACAGCAGAGGCACTTTGTGAGAATGTGTTCCGGTTCTATGGCCTTCCGGAGGACATTGTCTCCGATAGGGGTCCCCAGTTTACCTCCAGAGTATGGTCGGCATTCTGCCAACAGTTAGGCATCAATGTTAGTCTCACCTCAGGTTACCACCCACAATCCAACGAACAGGTCGAACGTCTGAACCAAGAACTCTCCCGTTTCCTCCGATCCTACTGCAACCAAAATCAAAGTGATTGGAGCCGCTTCCTGCTCTGGGCCGAGTACGCACAAAATTCCCTTCAAAAACCTTCCACCGGCATGACTCCCTTCCAGTGCATCCTAGGATTCCAACCTCCTCTCTTCCCATGGTCTGGCGAACCATCCGAATTACCTGCAGTGGATGCTTGGCTGAGACGCTGTGAGGAGACCTGGAACAGCGCTCATGTTCACCTTCTCCGAGCAGTTCGTCGGACCAGAAATCAGGCCAACCGACACCGCAGAGCTCATCCGGATTACCAGCCCGGACAATGGGTTTGGCTGTCCACACGGGATCTTCGCCTCAGACTACCATCTAAGAAACTTAGTCCCAGGTACGTGGGTCCTTTCAAAATCCTCCGTCAAATCACCCCAGTATCATTTAGACTGTCTCTCCCATCTCATTACCGTATCTCACCCACTTTTCATGTTTCCTTGCTCAAACCCGCTGGTGGACCGAGAGGATCGGAGAACCTAGAGGAGGCTGGTGACCAGAGAGCGCCTCCCCTCATCATCGATGGCCAGGAGGCCTATCAGGTACACGAAATCCTGAATTCACGTCGCCGGGGCCGAGTCCTACAGTATCTGGTCGATTGGGAGGGGTACGGTCCAGAGGAAAGATCCTGGGTCAATGCTGATGACATACTGGATCCCACTCTTATCACAGACTTCCATCGAGATCACCCAGACAGACCCGCTCCTAGACCCCGAGGAAGACCCCGGCGACGATCACCTCATCGCGTCAGGAGCCGCTCGCAGGGGGAGGGCTCTATCACAAACACAGCCTCTGTGGCTCTCTCCGATCACCACTAGAGGGAACCGTCACCCGAGTATTAACCTCCTTCAAACTCCATTTCCCATACACCCCGTACCTGGGGCTGATTACCTGCACAGGTGTCACTCATCTTCATCCCCTATTTAAGGAACTCACCCTGTTCTCTCAAACGCGAAGTCTTGTTTTGCCCATGCAGACATTACCGAGCTTTTTCCCACTGTTGGATCTTCCGTGTATGACCTGGACTGATTATTGGACTCTGATTCTCTGCCGCCTGCCTTATCGACCTCTGCCTTGTTCTCTCGCCTCTGCCTGCCAGCCGCCAGCCCTGATTCTACGCTCTGTCAAGGTTTATGATTCTGATTTGTCTACGTGGTATCTAACGCCCCTGATTGACCTGTTTCTGTTTACTCTGTGGATTATTAAAATAAAGCTGCTTATGGATCATAACGTCTCTGACTCAGCGTTACAATAAGCATCCTGCAGTTTGGCAAGGTTTGCACTGAATATTGAATGAAACAGCTTTCTCTAATAGAGAGAAAAGCTTTTGAGCAGATTTCAGCTAGATTTCACTTCATTTGAACAGAAGCAGTATTTCAACCATTACTGCTCTCAGAAACCTGTTTTTGTGCATATAACTTCTAACACATTAAAAACAGTCTTACAGCATTGCAAAAACATTGTATTTCATAAGGCATAAGCATCCTTCAGTTTGGCAAGATTTGCACTGAATATTGAATGAAACAGCTTTCTCTGATAGAGAGAAAAGGTTTTGAGCAGATTTGGGCTACACTGTAAAAAATTACTCTTGAGGGTGTTAAATACAACCCATGAAAATCAGTTATAGTTTACTTAAGTATATGAGTTAGCAAGTAAAATTAAAAATAATGGGTACTTTGTACCTACACTATCTATTTTTTAACAGTATTAACTGCAAGCCTAAAAAAATAATTAAAATTTACCCCTAAATATTAGCTTTGGCACTGCAAAGTGCGCATGCGTCAACATCCAGGCGGGAATCGCGGGAGCCACCATTTTCCTTGTCATTGGCGGTGGATGAACATTTATTGGTGAACCTACAGGTACGTTTTTATTCAACTTGTTGATATCATCATCATGAATGCAAATGTTAAGTTGTTTAACGGTAAAATGTACCAGAAGCATAGTCATTTCTCGGTCTCTGTTGACGCACCATCTGGTGATAGATCGACACGTTATAATTTGTTGTCAGTCAAGTTAGGATTGGAAGCGGAATACATTTTCCAACGTTACTTGCCCCTGCGAATGCGAGCAAACATCTACGTTTTTGATTGAAATATAGCTTCAATTATTGTAATGTTACATGGCTGAAATTCGTGAACAGCGAAACTGTTACACATGAGTGGTTGAACTTGAGCAAGTGACGAGAGAGAGCAATGGATGGCTGATGTAACGTTACTATACAGACGACAAGGCATTCGGAGCAGAAAATAGCAGTAAAGCTGTCGATGTGGTATGCTAGATAATTACTGTTAAAGTTTTCTTGCATTTATCTGTTGATATTGAGTTTTGTGTTAGAAGGGATCAATTTATAAAAGCCATTTTATTATTATCATCATTTACAGATTTATACTTAACGTTTGCCTTTTTCCGTGTGCGTTTTTAAATTATTGTCTGTTTAAAAAATGTGTTTTGGGGGTTTATACGATCCAAATTTATTGTCAAGTAACGTTAATCAGCCTATGTTTGAAAATCGTTGTTTGTATAAGTGCGTGCATCTTCCAATTCCTATGTTTGAGTAATGTGCTTCATTCGTGATAATTTATATTAAGTATTTCAAATGCAAAAATGTCAGACTTTTACTACTGTGTTGTAAATAATACTGTGTAACGTTAAACTACTAACTGTGTGCTGGTGCCTAAGTGTTAAGTTTATAAATTTGCATTACAGCTAATCAGCCTCCCACTGAGCACATGGTTAGCATTAATATGCAGCGATTAGCATGTGCTCTGCTAACGACAAAAAGCAAAGGATTGAAAATATGTAAATTTTTTTTTATGTTCCTTATCTGATCTGTAACATAGGCCTAACAGTTGTAATGTTTTTATAATTGATTTATGTGTTTGAGTTAACTTGGATTTTCAAATACATTGTACTAACTTCTAGTTGGTGTAATTATTAAGCAAAATATGAAAAATGTAAATGGATATGAATATAAATTATGTACAATTCATTTTACAGGAGTGTGATAATTAATAATTTCAGTATCCTGTTTCTGACACATTTTTTTTCTGCTGCAGAAAGATCTATATGAAGAAGAAAGAAGAATTAATAGCAGTTATCAAGACAAATTAACTTCAGGTACCCAAACTAACCACTGGGTCAATGGATGTTCTAGCTTATTGGAAATTAATTGGCTGTGCAAAATATGTAACTTTACATCATCCAAACGATTGGATCTATTAAAAGACTACAGATTACAACATGGGCATTTTAGTCGAAGCCAGTCCATACCCTGTCTCCATTCGAATTGCTCATGCATTTATATTGTATTTATTTATTGCTTTATTTGTTGTTAACAATTTGATACCTATACTTGCCTTGAGTAGTGAGATTGGTTCCTAAACTTAGGTCTGCCAACAAGTCCTGAAGAACTGATTTCCTGTCGAGTTTAGCTCTAAGGATGCTTTACATTTTTGTTCAATTGCCTGGTCCAAACAGCAAACCTTTCCAAGGAGTGTTTAGCATTAGTATCCACTGAATACTTTTGTTGTCATTTTTGAAATCGAGCATTTGTTGTCGGACTAATAATGTTTTTTTTTTTTTTTATTGATTTTTTTCATTTGCTTGTTATTTGTCTGTTTGCATGTTTTCCTAAATTGCAGTGCCGAGCTCATAGAGTCACTGTATTGGCTCTAAAATGCATGTCTTTGTAGTTCCAGAGTATTGAGGAAAAAAAGGGATGCATGCATCTGTTGCCTCATTGAGTATCTTGGGGAAAATCAAGAAGAGCTGTTCCAAGACTGTCAGGTATGTTATTACATAATTCATAATTTCAAGGTATTCAAATGGATACACATCGTTTCATTTCCCTTATTGATCACTGTGATTTAGCCAATAAACCAACACAATACCTAGCCTTTGATAAATAGTCAGTAGTGCATTTTAAAATATATTTGTGTATGTATTTATTTACGTATTGTGATTAGAAATATTTTGTCACATATGAAATGTTCAGAAAATGCAGACTAAGGCCATGACACACTGGCTGCGTGGCGTCTCTGCTGCGTGTCAGGAGCATGGTGGCTGCCTCGCGTTTTCTGTGTTTTTACACACCAGTAGCGTGCCTGGCCCGCGGCATAGAGGGAGACCGCTGACAGACCAGGATCTTGTCTTCATGACAACAATATCAACTTTTTTTTACACACCTACACCTACGCCTACTGATAAAGGACACCGTCAACAGTATTGACGGCAAAATATGTTTGACAGGTGAAATATTTGAAAATCTATAATTATTATTTTTTTTAGTTACATTTATATCTGAATTTGTCAACCTATACACTTTCAAACATCAAAGTGTCATGAATTAATATGTATTTGTATACAAAATGACATATTAACATATTTTACTATTATATTTTGCCTGGAAACGCTTCCAACACGCGTGCGTCGCGTGAAAAATAGGCGTCGGTTCTATTTCTAGCATGCACGCGTTTTCTGCGCGACGCGCCTCTCACGCAGGTAGTCTGCAAGCTCTAACCTGTTAACATGGGAGCTGAATTAAAACAGACACGCCACGCAAACAGTGTGTCGCCGGCCTAAGGATGCTCAGGTCAAAGATCATGTAATTCATTATGGGATACTCAGGTGAAGAATTTGTGTTTTGATTTTTGTTACTCATTTTTATTTGAATGCTGATTAATACAGAAATCCTGCGTGTGAGCAAACAATTGGCATTAACCAAGAAAACGACTGTAATCAAACATGCTAATTTGCTTGAACTAACATAAAACCTTTTTTTTCAACAGGAGGATGAACTTGAAGGCCACACAAATGAAATAATGAAGTTGGTGGTTATTCACAATCCTGCAGTTGAGGAGGACCCAGCAGATGTGTGTGTTGTAATCGAGGGCTGAATGGTTGTGGAAACAGAACCACAGCGTGCATACTGTTGATGGGATTGATATATGCCCTCAACCTTGAATATCCAAAAAAAATAAAGTACACCTTTGAAGTCTTCCAGAAACTTTTTTTGAAACTTGACGGAGCAAAACTGCTGAAGAAGGTCCAAAGCCTCAAGTGTAAACTATTGGAATGAGCTGTTTGTACTGTAAGTTCAGCCTCAATGAAAACTGTTTTATTTGCAAATGGTAAATGTTCAAGAAGTAGCACGTTATATGTAATGTGAGTTATATTTGAAGTTTAATGTAACTTAAAATGTATTGTTTTACTTTTAAATAGTAATTGTTCAAAAAGTTAAATGTAATGAGTTTTATGTAATATGAAGTTGTATGTCACTTAAAATTGAATGTAAGAGCATTTTTTGCACTTAATTAGTTTTAAATTAAGTTTAAATGTTTGTATCGATGTAGAATGCTAGTCTTTTGAGGTAAATGAGATCATTTCAGTCTCCTTTTATTTTCTAGAGTTGCAAGTATTGTAGCCACACATTAAATCTAAACGCATATAGTTTGAAATGGTTACGTGAAGAAACAGTATTTAGGAGTTTTGCCTCTAATGTATGTTTTTTCATCTTATTTTTGAATGTAATATATTCAAAAAGCTTTGTCACATTATGATTTTGTATTTCACTTGAAATTTATTGTAAGGGGCTAAATTGTACTTTAATTATGTAATATAGTTTTAAATGTTTAAAAATACAAAATGTTATTGATCAATAAAATAAGCAATTGATGCAATCTCCTGCGTCTGACCATTTTTATATAAATTCTACCTTCCCTGAATAAGTAATATGTAATTTTTCCTATTGGCTAATCATTATTAATAATAATTTAGTAGATGCACTGTTGCTCACTTACAATAGGGTTAATATTACTAAATTTTTATAAGTAATTATTTATTTGATGTAATGAGAAATATTAGGTAGACCTTACCTAATCTCTTTTAGTCTGCCATAGCTGTTAAATTTAAGTATACTTTACTCAAATATATAAGATAGAATCTACGCAAACGAAGTGAGTGCAAATTGTTACCTCAATTTTATTGAGTAGATTCTATAGGTTGTTTTTTACAGTGTAGATTTCACTTCATTTGAACAGAAGCAGTATTTCAACATTACTGCTCTCAGAAACCTGTTTTTGTGCATATAACTTCTAACACATTAAAAACAGTCTTACAGCATTGCAAAAACATTGTGTTTCATAAGGCATAAGCATCCTGCAGTTTGGCAAGGTTTGCACTGAATATTGAATGAAACACCTTTCTCTAATAGAGAGAAAAGCTTTTGAGCAGATTTCGGCTAGATTTCATTTCATTTGAACAGATGCAGTATTTCAACATTACTGCTCTCAGAAACCTCAAAACTGACAATCTTGAGCATTGAAGCTCAAACAAAAGTTTCTGTGCATATAACTTCTAAACACATTAAAAACAGTCTTACAGCATTGCAAAAACATTGTATTTCATAAGGCATAAGCGTCCTTCAGTTTGGCAAGATTTGCACTGAATATTGAATGAAACAGCTTTCTCTAATAGAGAGAAAAGCTTTTCAGCAGATTTCAGCTAGATTTCACTTCATTTGAACAGAAGCAGCATTTCAACTTTACTGCTCACAGAAACCTGTTTTTGTGCATATAACTTCTAACACATTAAAAACAGTCTTACAGCATTGCAAAAACATTGTGTTTCATAAGGCATAAGCATCCTGCAGTTTGGCAAGATTTGCACTGAATATTGAATGAAACAGCTTTCTCTAATAGAGAGAAAAGCTTTTGAGCAGATTTCGGCTAGATTTCACTTCATTTGAACAGATGCAGTATTTCAACATTACTGCTCTCAGAAACCTCTAAACTGACAATCTTGAGCATTGAAGCTCAAACATAAGTTTCTGTGCATATAACTTCTAAACACATTAAAAACAGTCTTACATCATTGCAAAAACATTGTGTTTCATAATGCATAAGCATCCTGCAGTTTGGCAAGATTTGCACTGAATATTGAATGAAACAGCTTTCTCTAATAGAGAGAAAAGCTTTTCAGCAGATTTGGGCTAGATTTCACTTCATTTGAACAGATGCAGTATTTCAACATTACTGCTCTCAGAAACCTGTTTTTGTGCATATAACTTCTAACACATTAAAAACAGTCTTACAGCTTAGCAAAAACATTGTATTTCATAAGGCATAAGCATCCTTCAGTTTGGCAAGATTTGCACTGAACATTGAATGAAACAGCTTTCTCTGATAGAGAGAAAAGGTTTTGAGCAGATTTGGGCTAGATTTCACTTCATTTGAACAGAAGCAGTATTTCAACATTACTGCTCTCAGAAACCTGTTTTTGTGCTTATAACTTCTAACACATTAAAAACAGTCTTACAGCATTGCAAAAACATTGTATTTCATAAGGCATAAGCATCCTGCAGTTTGGCAATATTTGCACTGAATATTGAATGAAACAGCTTTCTCTGATAGAGAGAAAAGGTTTTGAGCAGATTTGGGCTAGATTTCACTTCATTTGAACAGAAGCAATATTTCAACATTACTGCTCTCAGAAACCTCAAAACTGACAATCTTGAGCATTGAAGCTCAAACAAAAGTTTCTGTGCATATAACTTCTAAACACATTAAAAACAGTCTTACAGCATTGCAAAAACATTGTATTTCATAAGGCATAAGCGTCCTTCAGTTTGGCAAGATTTGCACTGAATATTGAATGAAACAGCTTTCTCTAATAGAGAGAAAAGCTTTTCAGCAGATTTCAGCTAGATTTCACTTCATTTGAACAGAAGCAGTATTTCAACATTACTGCTCACAGAAACCTGTTTTTGTGCATATAACTTCTAACACATTAAAAACAGTCTTACAGCATTGCAAAAACATTGTGTTTCATAAGGCATAAGCATCCTGCAGTTTGGCAAGATTTGCACTGAATATTTAATGAAACAGCTTTGTCTAATAGAGAGAAAAGCTTTTGAGCAGATTTCAGCTAGATTTCACTTCATTTGAACAGAAGCAGTATTTCAACATTACTGCTCACAGAAACCTGTTTTTGTGCATATAACTTCTAACACATTAAAAACAGTCTTACAGCATTGCAAAAACATTGTGTTTCAGAAGGCATAAGCATCCTGCAGTTTGGCAAGATTTGCACTGAATATTTAATGAAACAGCTTTGTCTAATAGAGAGAAAAGCTTTTGAGCAGATTTCGGCTAGATTTCACTTCATTTGAACAGATGCAGTATTTCAACATTACTGCTCTCAGAAACCTGTTTTTGTGCATATAACTTCTAACACATTAAAAACAGTCTTACAGCTTAGCAAAAACATTGTATTTCATAAGGCATAAGCATCCTTCAGTTTGGCAAGATTTGCACTGAATATTGAATGAAACAGCTTTCTCTGATAGAGAAAAAAGGTTTTGAGCAGATTTGGGCTAGATTTCACTTCATTTGAACAGAAGCAATATTTCAACATTACTGCTCTCAGAAACCTGTTTTTGTGCATATAACTTCTAACACATTAAAAACAGTCTTACAGCATTGCAAAAACATTGTGTTTCATAAGGCATAAGCATCCTGCAGTTTGGCAAGATTTGCACTGAATATTGAATGAAACCGCTTTCTCTAATAGAGAGAAAAGCTTTTGAGCAGATTTCGGCTAGATTTCACTTCATTTGAACAGATGCAGTATTTCAACATTACTGCTCTCAGAAACCTCTAAACTGACAATCTTGAGCATTGAAGCTCAAACATAAGTTTCTGTGCATATAACTTCTAAACACATTAAAAACAGTCTTACAGCATTGCAAAAACATTGTATTTCATAAGGCATAAGCATCCTGCAGTTTGGCAATATTTGCACTGAATATTGAATGAAACAGCTTTCTCTGATAGAGAGAAAAGGTTTTGAGCAGATTTGGGCTAGATTTCACTTCATTTGAACAGAAGCAATATTTCAACATTACTGCTCTCAGAAACCTGTTTTTGTGCATATAACTTCTAACACATTAAAAACAGTCTTACAGCATTGCAAAAACATTGTATTTCATAAGGCATAAGCATCCTTCAGTTTGGCAAGATTTGCACTGAATATTGAATGAAACAGCTTTCTCTGATAGAGAGAAAAGGTTTTGAGCAGATTTGGGCTAGATTTCACTTCATTTGAACAGATGCAGTATTTCAACATTACTGCTCTCAGAAACCTGTTTTTGTGCATATACCTTTAACACATTAAAAACAGTCTTAAAGCTTAGCAAAAACATTGTATTTCATAAGGCATAAGCATCCTTCAGTTTGGCAAGATTTGCACTGAATATTGAATGAAACAGCTTTCTCTGATAAAGAGAAAAGGTTTTGAGCAGATTTGGGCTAGATTTCACTTCATTTGAACAGAAGCAGTATTTCAACATTACTGCTCTCAGAAACCTGTTTTTGTGCGTATAACTTCTAACACATTAAAAACAGTCTTACAGCATTGCAAAAACATTGTATTTCATAAGGCATAAGCATCCTGCAGTTTGGCAATATTTGCACTGAATATTGAATGAAACAGCTTTCTCTGATAGAGAGAAAAGGTTTTGAGCAGATTTGGGCTAGATTTCACTTCATTTGAACAGAAGCAGTATTTCAACATTACTGCTCTCAGAAACCTGTTTTTGTGCATATAACTTCTAACACATTAAAAACAGTCTTACAGCATTGCAAAAACATTGTGTTTCATAAGGCATAAGCATCCTGCAGTTTGGCAAGATTTGCACTGAATATTGAATGAAACAGCTTTCTCTAATAGAGAGAAAAGCTTTTGAGCAGATTTCGGCTAGATTTCACTTCATTTGAACAGATGCAGTATTTCAACATTACTGCTCTCAGAAACCTCTAAACTGACAATCTTGAGCATTGAAGCTCAAACATAAGTTTCTGTGCATATAACTTCTAAACACATTAAAAACAGTCTTACATCATTGCAAAAACATTGTGTTTCATAATGCATAAGCATCCTGCAGTTTGGCAAGATTTGCACTGAATATTGAATGAAACAGCTTTCTCTAATAGAGAGAAAAGCTTTTCAGCAGATTTGGGCTAGATTTCACTTCATTTGAACAGATGCAGTATTTCAACATTACTGCTCTCAGAAACCTGTTTTTGTGCATGTAACTTCTAACACATTAAAAACAGTCTTACAGCTTAGCAAAAACATTGTATTTCATAAGGCATAAGCATCCTTCAGTTTGGCAAGATTTGCACTGAATATTGAATGAAACAGCTTTCTCTGATAGAGAGAAAAGGTTTTGAGCAGATTTGGGCTAGATTTCACTTCATTTGAACAGAAGCAATATTTCAACATTACTGCTCTCAGAAACCTGTTTTTGTGCGTCTAACTTCTAACACATTAAAAACAGTCTTACAGCATTGCAAAAACATTGTATTTCATAAGGCATAAGCATCCTGCAGTTTGGCAATATTTGCACTGAATATTGAATGAAACAGCTTTCTCTGATAGAGAGAAAAGGTTTTGAGCAGATTTGGGCTAGATTTCACTTCATTTGAACAGAAGCAATATTTCAACATTACTGCTCTCAGAAACCTGTTTTTGTGCATATAACTTCTAACACATTAAAAACAGTCTTACAGCATTGCAAAAACATTGTGTTTCATAAGGCATAAGCATCCTGCAGTTTGGCAAGGTTTGCACTGAATATTGAATGAAACAGCTTTCTCTAATAGAGAGAAAAGCTTTTGAGCAGATTTCAGCTAGATTTCACTTCATTTGAACAGAAGCAGTATTTCAACCATTACTGCTCTCAGAAACCTGTTTTTGTGCATATAACTTCTAACACATTAAAAACAGTCTTACAGCATTGCAAAAACATTGTATTTCATAAGGCATAAGCATCCTTCAGTTTGGCAAGATTTGCACTGAATATTGAATGAAACAGCTTTCTCTGATAGAGAGAAAAGGTTTTGAGCAGATTTCGGCTAGATTTCACTTCATTTGAACAGATGCAGTATTTCAACATTAAAGCTCTCAGAAACCTCTAAACTGACAATCTTGAGCATTGAAGCTCAAACAAAAGTTTTTGTGCATATAACTTCTAACACATTAAAAACAGTCTTACAGCATTGCAAAAACATTGTATTTCATAAGGCATAAGCATCCTTCAGTTTGGCAAGATTTGCACTGAATATTGAATGAAACACCTTTCTCTAATAGAGAGAAAAGCTTTTGAGCAGATTTCGGCTAGATTTCACTTCATTTGAACAGATGCAGTATTTCAAGATTACTGCTCTCAGAAACCTCAAAACTAACAATCTTGAGCATTGAAGCTCAAACAAAATTTTTTGTGCATATAACTTCTAACACATTAAAAACAGTCTTACAGCATTGCAAAAACATTGTGTTTCATAAGGCATAAGCATCCTGCAGTTTGGCAAGATTTGCACTGAATATTGAATGAAACAGCTTTCTCTAGAGGGAAAAGCTTTTGAGCAGATTTGGGCTAGATTTCACTTCATTTGAACAGAAGCAGTATTTCAACATTACTGCTCTCAGAAACCTGTTTTTGTGCATATAACTTCTAACACATTAAAAACAGTCTTACAGCATTTGCAAAAACATTGTGTTTCATAAGGCATAAGCATCCTGCAGTTTGGCAAGATTTGCACTGAATATTGAATGAAACAGCTTTCTCTAATAGAGAGAAAAGCTTTTCAGCAGATTTGGGCTAGATTTCACTTCATTTGAACAGATGCAGTATTTCAACATTACTGCTCTCAGAAACCTGTTTTTGTGCGTCTAACTTCTAACACATTAAAAACAGTCTTACAGCATTGCAAAAACATTGTATTTCATAAGGCATAAGCATCCTGCAGTTTGGCAATATTTGCACTGAATATTGAATGAAACAGCTTTCTCTGATAGAGAGAAAAGGTTTTGAGCAGATTTGGGCTAGATTTCACTTCATTTGAACAGAAGCAATATTTCAACATTACTGCTCTCAGAAACCTGTTTTTGTGCATATAACTTCTAACACATTAAAAACAGTCTTACAGCATTGCAAAAACATTGTGTTTCATAAGGCATAAGCATCCTGCAGTTTGGCAAGGTTTGCACTGAATATTGAATGAAACAGCTTTCTCTAATAGAGAGAAAAGCTTTTGAGCAGATTTCAGCTAGATTTCACTTCATTTGAACAGAAGCAGTATTTCAACCATTACTGCTCTCAGAAACCTGTTTTTGTGCATATAACTTCTAACACATTAAAAACAGTCTTACAGCATTGCAAAAACATTGTATTTCATAAGGCATAAGCATCCTTCAGTTTGGCAAGATTTGCACTGAATATTGAATGAAACACCTTTCTCTAATAGAGAGAAAAGCTTTTGAGCAGATTTGGGCTAGATTTCACTTCATTTGAACAGAAGCAGTATTTCAACATTACTGCTCTCAGAAACCTGTTTTTGTGCATATAACTTCTAACACATTAAAAACAGTCTTACAGCATTGCAAAAACATTGTATTTCATAAGGCATAAGCATCCTTCAGTTTGGCAAGATTTGCACTGAATATTGAATGAAACAGCTTTCTCTAGAGGGAAAAGCTTTTGAGCAGATTTGGGCTAGATTTCACTTCATTTGAACAGAAGCAGTATTTCAACATTACTGCTCTCAGAAACCTGTTTTTGTGCATATAACTTCTAACACATTAAAAACAGTCTTACAGCATTTGCAAAAACATTGTGTTTCATAAGGCATAAGCATCCTGCAGTTTGGCAAGATTTGCATTGAATATTGAATGAAACAGCTTTCTCTAATAGAGAGAAAAGCTTTTGAGCAGATTTGGGCTAGATTTCACTTCATTTGAACAGAAGCAGTATTTCAACATTACTGCTCTCAGAAACCTGTTTTTGTGCATATAACTTCTAACACATTAAAAACAGTCTTACAGCATTGCAAAAACATTGTATTTCATGAGGCATAAGCATCCTTCAGTTTGGCAAGATTTGCACTGAATATTGAATGAAACAGCTTTCTCTGATAGAGAGAAAAGGTTTTGAGCAGATTTGGGCTAGATTTCAATTCATTTGAACAGAAGCAGTATTTCAACATTACTGCTCTCAGAAACCTGTTTTTGTGCATATAACTTCTAACACATTAAAAACAGTCTTACAGCATTTGCAAAAACATTGTATTTCATAAGGCATAAGCGTCCTTCAGTTTGGCAAGATTTGCACTGAATATTGAATGAAACAGCTTTCTCTGATACAGAGAAAAGCTTTTCAGCAGATTTCAGCTAGATTTCACTTCATTTGAACAGAAGCAGTATTTCAACATTACTGCTCTCAGAAACCTGTTTTTGTGCATATAACTTCTAACACATTAAAAACAGTCTTACAGCATTGCAAAAACATTGTATTTCATAAGGCATAAGCATCCTTCAGTTTGGCAAGATTTGCACTGAATATTGAATGAAACAGCTTTCTCTGATAGAGAGAAAAGGTTTTGAGCAGATTTCGGCTAGATTTCACTTCATTTGAACAGATGCAGTATTTCAGCATTACTGCTCTCAGAAACCTCTAAACTGACAATCTTGAGCATTGAAGCTCAAACATAAGTTTCTGTGCATATAACTTCTAAACACATTAAAAACAGTCTTACAACATTGCAAAAACATTGTATTTCATAAGGCATAAGCGTCCTTCAGTTTGGCAAGATTTGCACTGAATATTGAATGAAACAGCTTTCTCTGATACAGAGAAAAGCTTTTCAGCAGATTTCAGCTAGATTTCACTTCATTTGAACAGGAGCAGTATTTCAACATTACTGCTCTCAGAAACCTGTTTTTGTGCATATAACTTCTAACACATTAAAAACAGTCTTACAGCATTGCAAAAACGTGTTTCATAATGCATAAGCATCCTGCAGTTTGGCAAGATTTGCACTGAATATTGAATGAAACAGCTTTCTCTAATAGAGAGAAAAGGTTTTGAGCAGATTTGGGCTAGATTTCAATTCATTTGAACAGAAGCAGTATTTCAACATTACTGCTCTCAGAAACCTGTTTTTGTGCATATAACTTCTAACACATTAAAAACAGTCTTACAGCATTTGCAAAAACATTGTGTTTCATAAGGCATAAGCATCTTGCAGTTTGGCAAGATTTGCATTGAATATTGAATGAAATAGCTTTCTCTAATAGAGAGAAAAGCTTTTGAGCAGATTTGGGCTAGATTTCACTTCATTTGAACAGAAGCAGTATTTCAACATTACTGCTCACAGAAACCTGTTTTTGTGCATATAACTTCTAACTCATTAAAAACAGTCTTACAGCATTGCAAAAACATTGTGTTTCATAAGGCATAAGCATCCTGCAGTTTGGCAAGATTTGCACTGAATATTGAATGAAACAGCTTTCTCTAATAGAGAGAAAAGCTTTTGAGCAGATTTCGGCTAGATTTCACTTCATTTGAACAGATGCAGTATTTCAACATTACTGCTCTCAGAAACCTGTTTTTGTGCATATAACTTCTAACACATTAAAAACAGTCTTACAGCATTGCAAAAACATTGTATATCATAAGGCATAAGCATCCTTCAGTTTGGCAAGATTTGCACTGAATATTGAATGAAACAGCTTTCTCTGATAGAGAGAAAAGGTTTTGAGCAGATTTGGGCTATATTTCACTTCATTTGACCAAAAGCTACACTCGATGCTGTGCTCAATAGCGCTAATGAGAACATTCTTTGTTCGACCGGTTGTGAAGCATGTGTGTCAAACACGCCAATAATTGGCTTTAAATAACCTCGGCAGGTGATGTCACTGATAATGTGCACCTGCAGGTTATAAATAGACGTGAAACGGAAACATCCTCAGGTTTCTTTGTCTTCAGAGACCGCATTGTGTGTGTGTGTCACGCTGATGAAAGTATTAGTTTAAAAGGAAGTATGTTGAGAGTTATAAAAAAAAAAAGGAGAAAGAAAGTTCTAGCTATTCTTGCTGATTATATATGAGATGTGTGCCTCGCTCTCCATGGCCGATCTCTGAAGAGAAATCGCATGTTTATTGTAAAAAAAAAGGGCTGATTTCGCGTTCTAGAGTGGCAGTTGTAAGCAACGCGGTTCACTTCCTATCCGCGTTATGCTCCTTGCTTTCACGAGGGACGAGCTGCTTCCCGCTCATTAAGATCGCGCTCCGATCTGGAAGATCGAACGGTTCTCGCGCCCACCTCCGAAGCGTGCCCAGGCACTTCTTCGGATTGGGCAGAGGCTGCTGTAGCTCTAGCTTTTGTTGAAATGGACATTGAGAGTGCTCTCTCCTAGCGCTCCTCTCGTGATTATAAGCACGTGAGTAGTTACTAGGTGGTGACTCGTGCAGTGACCAGATTAAAGCCTTAAAATTAAAATTTGCACATTATGATTCATAGGTCAGAGAGACGCTAGCTGCTATCTCTCCCCTACTGGAGCAACATCATTTGAATAGAAATATAAATAAATGATGATGATTATGATGATGAATAATAAAGAAATATATATAAAATATATGTATGAAAAGACAGCAATTGTTTCATGCCAAGCCACGTACTGCAGCAGCATCTGCACTTGGATGGAACGCATTTCATGCTGTGGGTCCGACTAGTACTGCCCTGCACACCATAGGTTCTGCAGGCATATCAGGCTGATTAAAAAATAATAATAATAAATCTGAGTCAAGGGCCTTAAGCTGTGCCCAGGACAAAGGGTGTGTCCCCTCAGGGAGGGCCCTGGAAAATTCCATCAAAAGTATAAGGCTCTTCCCTGGCACCCTTAGGGGATCACTGACCAACCTCCGCCACCACCGGTGTTTCGGGGGGCAGTGGCCTCCAGTGAAATGATACATGCTCTGTTGCTTCCTGCCATGTTTCAGGACACCAGACGTCTTAACCCCCCCCACCCAATCCCCCCCACCCAACCCCCCCCCCCCCCCAACAAACAAAGTGTCACAATTAGTGCCCTTTTTGGAGAAGCTGGCAGCGCGGAAGCTACTGCCAAATATCTCCCCATGAGTCGAAAGAACTGTAGTGAAGGGCTACATGATTCAATTTGCACATCGTCTTCTGCGTTTCAACAGCGTGCTCTCCACCTCTGTGAAACCGGCATGTGCATATCTGTTGACACAGGAATCACAGACTCTCCTGGTTAAAGGGGCCATAGAATGTGTTCCCCTTCCAGACAGAGAGTCAGGCTACTACAGTCTGTATTTCTTGATTCCCAGAGAAATACGGGGGGCTGCGTCCAATCATAGATCTATGGACGTGTATTTTCATTTCGAAATATTGCCACAACTCAGGAGGTTTCTGAGGTTTCGCTTTCGGGGGCGAAGCTTACCAGTGTCAGGTTCTTCCATTTGGCCTAGCTTTGTTATCCCGCACTTATACGAAAATCATGGATGCAGCTCTGGCTCCTCTACGACTCCAGGGCATCCACATTTAAAATGTATATAAACGACTGGCTGAATTTGACCCAGTCTCAAGAGCTTGCGCTTCGACATCAGCATGTCGTCCTAGCTCATCTCGAATCTCTGGGGTTGAGACTCAACGCCAAGAAAAGCGTTCTCTCTCCGGCTCAGAGTACAACGTATTTGGGTGTGGTATTATGATTCGATCATAACGCAGGCACAACTGTCTCCTGCATGCATCAAATCCATTCTAAACACCCTAAAGAACATCAAGCTAGGCCAGAAAGTCACTGTTTATCACTTTCAGAAGGATTTAGGTCTCATGGCAGCTGCATCCACGGTGATACCTTTGGGCCTCCTGCACATGAGACCGTTTCAGTTGTGGCTCAGAGCCAGGGGATTTCATCCAAGGGCCAATCCCCAGTGGCAATTAAGGGTTACGCGCCAGGGGCTTCGTACCCTATCTATGTGGTTCAGACCCCGGTTTCTGACTTTGGGTCCCACTCTAGTTCCGTGTTGTCATCGCAAGATGCTAATGACAGACGCTTCCCTCATGGGCTGGGGAGCGGCCTTAGTTGGCTGTCCAGCCCAAGGGATCTGGAGAGGTCATCTTCTCGAATCGGCACATCAATTGCCTCGAAATGAAGACTGTATTTCTGGCCCTGAAATACTTCCTCCAGCAGTTGAGAGGATACCATGTCCTAGTGCGGGTGGACAACACATCTGTAGTCTCTTACATAAATCGCCAGGGCAGACTGCAGTCGCGCCGCTCAGACGAGTTAGCGCTCCAGGTTCTGCTTTTGGGCACAGGAAAAGTTCCTGTCCCTCAGGGCGACTTACATTCCTGGGCATATGAATGTGGGAGCAGACTTGCTGTCCAGACAAGCTGTGAAACACGGGAAATGGAAACTCCACCCCTAAGTAGTCAAATCTGAGAAAGATTTCAAGTAGCTGAAGTGGACCTCACATAATGTCCCCTCTACATCTCTGACTCATCCAGCTCCCCTGGGTCTGGACGCTATGGCCCATGCGTGGCCCAGACTGCGTCTTTAAGCCTTTCCTCCCTCCACTAGAAGAACTTATGCCCTTATATGGAGTGTTTTTGAGGGCTGGTGCATGACACAGCATGCAGACCCAGCTCACTGCCAAATTGTTTCAGTACTGGAGTTTCTGCAATATAAATTGTCCTCAGGCACAGGCCCTAGTACCCTCAGAACCTATGTGGCCGCTATTTCGGCTTGCCACGGTCTGATTGATGGGATTAATGTGGGAAAGCACCCTTTAGTCGCCCGCTTCATTCGGGGGGCTAAGGGGTTGAGGCACCTACTAGACCTACGGCCCCTTCAGGGGATTCAGCCGTAGTGCTCGAGGGGCTGGCTGGCACCCCTTTCGAACCATTAGAATCAGCGCCTGCCAGGCTTCTGACTCTAAGATGGTTTCTTTTATGACCATTACCTCTCTAAGGAGATTTCGGGATTTACAGGCTTGTCAGTCCTGCCATCCTGTTCCAGTTCAGCTCCTAGGCAAAGCTATTTTGCATCCTCACCCTAATTATCTTCCGGATGTTCCTTACTGTATCCAGTATGTGCTCTTTCAGACTTACGTCCACCGCACTTGCCAGTGCCGTAAGTCAGAGCAGCTTTCATGTGCCATGGGAGCCGCAACCGGGGGGGGAGGAGGTGGGGGCGGCTGCCTCCGGGCAAACAGTTTCACATTGGGTGAGGGATGTTCCTGTTCAAGTGTATGATGCGGCAGGTTGGTCCTTTCCGCACACATTTGTCAGGTTCTATAGTTTGGATCTCCATCCTACTAAATTTCCAAAGTCTCCTGTCCTCCGCCATCTACAACACCGGAGCAGAAGAGACTTCACTTACTGTGTCCAGTATGTGCTCTTCAGATTTACTTCCACCGCACTAGCCAGTGGCGTAAGTCAGAGCAGCTTTTCATATGCCGTGGGGGCCGCAGTCAGGGGTGCGGCTGCCACCAGGCAAACAGTTTCACATTGGGTGAGGGTTGCTATTGTCCTAGCCCTACGAGGGCGCGTGGTCACACTTCGCCTCTAGGAGGTAGTGCCCATTTCACCAGTTGGTTTGCATCTTCATGGCTTGAGGTGCGCCCTTGCAGCAAGTGTGTGATGCGGCAGGTTGGTCCTTTCCGCACACATTTGTCAGATTCTATAGTTTGGATGTCCATCCTACTAATTTCCAAAGTCTCCTGTCCTCCGCCATTACAACACCGGAGCAGAAGAGACTTCACTTACCGTTCCAGTATGTGCTCTTCAGATTACTTCCACCGCACTAGCCAGTGGCGTAAGTCAGAGCAGCTTTTCATATGCCATGGGAGCCGCAGTCAAGGGTGCGGCTGCCACCAGGCAAGCAGTTTCACATCGGGTGAGGGTTGATATTGCCCTAGCCTACGAGGCGCGTGGTCACACTTCGCCTCTAGGAGGTAGTGCCCATTTTCACCAGTTGGGTTGCATCTTTCAATGGCTTGAGCAAGAGGGGCGCCCTTGCAGCAAGTGTGTGATGCGGCAGGTTGGTCCTTTTCCGCACACATTGGTTAGATTCTATAGTTTGGATGTTGATGGTACTCCGGGCTCGCATGCCCTTGAGTCCACATCCACATGGGTCATGTCTGAGACCTCTTCGATGTTGTGCGCACACACTACACAACCTTGGGGGTCCAGACACTTACAGTGCGGCGGCGTTGGTATTCTCGTTCCCATTAGCGCTATTGAGCGCAGCATCGAGTGTGGCTTTTGAAAGGGAACATCTCGGGTTACTTGACTGTAACCCTGTTCCCTGAAAAAGCGGGAACGAGATGCTGCGCCTCAATGCCGCACTGTCGACGTGTCCGGACGTCTCTTCAGACAAAGGGTTAACCTGAGGATGTTTCCGTTTCACGTCTATTTATAACCTGCAGGTGCACATTATCAGTGACGTCACCTGCGAGGTTATTTAAAGCCAATTATGGCGTGTTTGACACACATGCTTCACAACGGTCGAACAAAGAATGTTCTCATTAGCGCTATTGAGCGCAGCATCTCGTTCCCGCTTTTTCAGGGAACAGGGTTACAGTCAAGTAACCCGAGATGTATTTTCAACATTACTGCTCTCAGAAACCTGTTTTTGTGCATATAACTTCTAACACATTAAAAACAGT